>NW_018127898.1:3036475-3087231 GCF_001952655.1 Monopterus albus | reverse complement strand
CCGGGCGCTGTCTCCACCCGAAGAACATGCACATCTGCGCCTTGCTTTAGGCCTCCTCCTCCGAGTAGGTGAATCTAAAGGAGCGGGCATAAAGAAGGAGGATTACGACCACGGTGGTGTTGAATACATCACGTTTTTTAAAAATAATAAAGGCTGGGGTGAAATAGCATTACCGTATGAATAGGGAGAAGAGGAGGAAGCTGAAGAAGAAGGACACTGGACTTTTACCCTCCTGGGGTTTTCTTCCTCGGGCTGGGGAGGTGTTGGCCCCAGGGTGGGGGGCTTGGGGGTGGGACAAAGCTTCTGATTGGATAACCTTTCACCTAGAACTGTCAAATCGAGTTTGATGAAAGCCAGTATCTATACTGCGTGTGTATTAACCTTTTTTTTTTTCTGTTTACGGGCTTCCTCTTGAGGCTAATCTGGCTGGACAGAAACACAATGAAGTTAGATCTGTGTGCATCTAATGTAAATGAAATGGTGCTGAGTATTTACGTAAATTTAAATCTGTAAAAATACACCCTCAAGCGTCCTGAGCAGGACGCTTGAGGGTGTATTCATCCCCTTACACATATTCAAATTATTTAGTTACAGTGATCATACATAGAGTTCTGACAAAATAATCTGTGGTTCTGAAAATAGTGTTTATTCGCTTGAGGCATCCACCTTTCCTTTCCCAAAAATATGCTAAATTAATTTGTGAAATTTGTGAAAAGAAAATGGGGGATCCTATTTATGTGTAAGCTTGACATTTTGCAAATTACACTTTTCCACTTAATGAAAAAAACTCAGACATGTCTGTATGATAAATATGAAGTTACAGAAAGCAGCTGGTTAGCTTGGTTTAGCTTAAAGATTGGAGTGAACAAAAAACTTGAACAAGATATAACATGTCAATCAATGAGCTTTACCTTCTGACAGAACCAGATAGTTGTTTCTTCCTTTTTCTAGTCTTGTATTAAGCTAGCTGGCTGTGGGCTGGAGTTTCATATTTACCAAACAAAAAAATGGTACATCTACCTTTTTACACTACTCTCAGGAAGAAAGCATCATATTTACCAAATATATGCTGTAAAACTTAAAGGACAAACTAACCATGCAACACTGCAATGTTGCTGTGGCTTCACTGTTGGCAGTGCCACATGAAAACCAGAAAAAGTATCATACAGTGATATATATACTGGAGAATGGATATTGCAAATGCATTAAATAGAGCAATCATTTACTGTAGCAAGTTCCTCATACAGTAGGTCTGCAATATTATTTGTTAGATTGTTCTGGCCACAATAGGCTGCTACAGTACTTACACAGTTGTCTGTCTTTGTATATTTTTGACACAGTTGTCCCCAGTTTTAAACAACTCAGGAAGCCTTGTTGTCATTTGTGCTTATGTCCCTTTTTATTTCAAGAAAATTAAGAACTAGATATCTAGAAACCAAGCTGGTACGTGAAACGTTTCCTGTGAGATGACATTCCTTGTCCCAGTCCACTACTATAAAGCAACTCCTTTTGCAGCAGCACACTGAAAGGTGAGAAATCAGTGAGAGGCACACTGAGGTATAGATTATGTGAACGTATGCTCCTGCAAATCACCCACATTCAGTTTCCCTCTGTAAATTTATCCCCAACAGGCTTCACTGTCAGAATTCTGGGGGAAATCAGTGCACGGTACGGTACTGTAGCAACATCTTTTGTTGCCATCACATCTTATCAGAATGAGATGTTTTAAATCTTGAATTTCAATACATCTATTTGCTCCAGAAAAAAAACTAAAGGTGTAGGATGTAATAAGTTGCAAATGAAGAGGACAGAGCTTCACATGCCCTTGGCGAGCTAAGAAATGCATTACTCGTCTGTAAGATGATAGGATTTCCAGGGTGTCTAGGATCCTGCAGTGCATTTGTTCCCTGATGAGACTTGTCCCATGCTCATCATCGTTCCCAAAGACATAGTGCACGATACACAATGTAGTTCAGTATGCGGAATCAATCAATTTTGCTTTTGCTTGTGTATGCAGCTACTTAATTCCATCACTATACCTGTTGTCATGACAACAGTATTATAAATTGCCAGTGCCTTCAAAGGGAAACGAGAGGTTCAACTGAAATTCACTGGGTAGATTGACAGTGTGTGAGGACATTGTGGATCATGCCACGGTGTTCACTGGCTTGTATTTTCCGTCTTACACAAAATTGTCAGCACAATGAGAATCAGAATTTTTTTAATGGCCAAGTATGTTTGAACATACAAAGAATTTGACTCCAGTGCAGAGACTATTGGTGTGTTTGTGAGGGAACAGGAAGTGGAATATAAAAAACAATGAAAAAAAAAAACACAATGCGTGCATTCAAATAGAAAATATGTGCAATCAAAAATTGGAAAAGAGAGTCAGTATTGATAAATATATGAACATACATATACATTAGAGCAGAAGAACTTTCAGGCTGATATATACAATGGTTATACTGTATTTACAGTTTATTGCACTGAGGTGATTGTTGTGTCCTGTCATACAGTGGATTAACTGTTCATCAGAGTGATGGTGCAGGGGAAGAAACTGTCCTTGTGACTGGTTGTTTTGGCGTACAGTGACCTATAGCGCTGTCCAGAGGGTAAGAGTTCAAACTGTCTGTGTCCAGGGTGCGAGGGGTCTGCAGAAATCTTCTCTGCCCTGCTCTTGACCTGTGAGGTGTACAGGTTCTCCATGGAGGGCAGGCTGGCACTGATTATTCTTTCTGCAGTCCCTTGTATTTTTGACAGCAGCAGTGATGGTATGGCATGCTTCTGGTTTTAGGAAAACATCTGAATCACAATCAGAGCCAAAAAAGAGGGAAGAGACCTTTTTGATAGTGTTGACCACACACACACACACACACACACGCAGACCTTTGTACAAAAGCACACATGTAAATGCAAAGGACAAGCTTCAGTTCCAGTGCACTGGCTCAGCGTCAGTCTTCTACCAGATGGGTTTTTATTACAGTTTCATGTGCAGTGATGCCAAGCTCACCCAATAAACTGGCATGTGCTCCAAACCGCCCCTCTGGCAAATTCATGTGTCTTATGAACAACCAGTCCTTTGGTGCAGTGAGCCAAGCTGTAAAAAAAAAAAAATAGAAAAAAAAAATCAGCTTCACAGCAGGGCAGAAAAGTGTTCAGTATGGTTCCAACTTTACAGTGATGATCAAATGCAGAGCAGGCACAGGGGTAGTTGACGAGCAAGCCGTTTGGTTCCAAATCTGAAAGTTGATATTTTGTATTTTATCCGACAATCTTTAGTGTTTAAGCTGTTTCATTCACAGTTTTGCCCATTTAGGTCATTTCAGACCAGAAAGGCTTGCCCTGGAGCTTTATAAATACTCATGACAAAGCAAAATTATTTAAGGATAATCACCTTTATTTGGCTAAGTATGTCACACACACAGAAGTTGTTTCTGGTACAAAACCGAGGCAGCCATCTGCAGCGCCAACTCACACTGATGGCTCTAACCATCAGGGGCAGCTTGGGGGTTCAGTGTCTTGCCCTTTGACATATGGATTGCAGGTACTGTGATTCAAACCTCTAACCCTCTGGTTGGGAGATGACCGCTCTACCCACCACCACGGTCGTCTCCGTAGCTTGCTGGAATACAGAATGCAACTGGGGAAAGTGTATTCTATCTCCATAGTATATGTAAACATAGACAAGCAATCACTATGGCCTTTGGCAGAGAACTAAGAAAGATTAGTTGATAGAACTTGCACTTCTGTGATGTGCACTGCTGATGGCAGGTGGAAGCTATGATGACGATGTTGAGAAAACTCAAAGCAAAAAGCTTAAATCAATTCACTTTTAAGATGGTTCAGATTAAATCATTTTCTGTGGCACTGCATTAGATCAGAAGTACCGTGTTGTGATGCTTAGTATCATACATATTTGTATCTAAATTTAAGACTTATTTATTCTAACTCTAACTAAACTAATTCTAACTAATTCTTACTCTAACACAAGATTGTTTGGCAGCATGTATGTATTTTCAAACAGTATGTTTTCATTTTTAACATTACAAGAGAATAAGTAAACAACTAAGGAATTAAGAGTGTCTAGAACTGGCTTCCACACAGTGGGGAAATATATAGTGGATGTGCCAATTGTCAACAGGGTTTTTTAGAATAACCTCACAAACTAATGTTGTGCAGTAGCTAATGATGTTCTGCTTGCCTGTAGAAGTAATGCTAGGTCACTACTTTAGATAGTAAGCTAGTAAAATAGGTATACTTCTATTATACAATCAAATTAGAGCAAATAAATGCACTGTTTAATCTAGTGGCTACACTTTTACCCTTACAGAGGTTCCATAGTGTAGTGGTCATCACATCTGCTTTACATGCGGAAGGTCCTGGGTTCAAACCCCAGTGGAACCAAAGCTCTGCCTTATCATGTGATTGCAACCCACAAAAGTTTATAGTTTTGGGGGAGGCGACAGTGGTGTGGTGGTTAGAGCAGTTGTCTCCTTCCCCCCCGATGGTTAGAGCCATCGATTCTGTACTGGAACAAATTCTTTGTGTGTAACATACTTGGCTAATAAAGGTGATTATCCTTATTGCTTTTAGTTTGGAAGGATAACTCTGGTCATTTTCTATATAAACAGAACATACAGAGACTAAAACCCACAGTGCCTCTACTCACAGTTAATGTGTGTTGGTCCTGGAATATCTTGCTCATCTGTGTGATAGACCACCATTGTTGTTATTCAAAAACCATTAAAAACACATCAGGGGAACACACAGCCATAATTTACCGAAGTTAGGACAAGTCGACTGCACCTGCACGAGATCTTGCACAAGTTCTCTGCTTTATTTGCATTCCACTAGCTCCTAAAACTTGGGGCTGGGGTTTGCTAATGAAGAAACATGTCACCCGGTGTATTTCACTGATGTTTTTAATCCTTTTTGAACAACAATGGAGGTCTATGGCACAGATGAATAAGTTGACATATTGAAAATAACCATCGTTACCCTTTAACTGGGTTCAGTAATGGGTGAACTGAGTAACTATGCTGCCATGTGAAAAGACTGAAATGTGTAATCCTCCAAACTGTAGTTGCCAAGTATCGCTGGGCTGTGTGTGTACTTCTACATGTGGAGAAAGAGTGACAGGTTTGTTCTGCCTCTTTTTCAGTTGCTAAGCTATGATTGGACAGTCACTTTGTATGGTAACAAATGGAAAGCAGTAGCCATTTCAATGATTTCCATTGGACAAGACCACATTGAGGATATGTTGTAGTATGTTTGAAGTTTGTTTTGATGATACTGTATGCCATACGCTATCCTTATCAATCTCTATCACAGCCTGTTGTCAAGCTGACAGAAAGTAACTCCACACGGGGCAGTTTGTCCCTGACTGCCCACCGTTCCTGACAGGAGTGTGCCAGCTGGTATTTCTATGATCCAAGATTTGCTCCTTCACAGGTTCCTTAGGCTTTGGTTCTGCTATCCATGATGAAAGCATTGCTGAGTGCATTTATGGAAAACCTGAAGCTTAAATCATACTGCACAAGAAATCATACACATGCAGGATTACATATGTGCCTTGGGGCGATATAAATTATTCATTGTGAAATACAAGAATTCTTGAGCATGCAGCTCATTTCATGCATATGATAATCATAAACTTTGAACTGACATGGTAGAGCAACAATTCTTGAAGAATGAAAACAATGTTGTTCCTTGTTTGCTTCTGCCGGGAGCAGCAGCAAAATGCAGCTTATAGCTAATAAAACTGTCTTTAATTAAAGCATTGAGCCTGTTGTTATTCCTGTGGCATTTCAAATATGTTATTTATTATATTACTTTGATATGAAATAAAATGCCATGTGCTAAATCTCAAAATCTCCACAAAGAAATTGTGATGGTGCAATAAACGAGTGGAGAATGAAATAAAATTAGCAGTGTTTTGTGGACCGTAGAGGACTAAAACAAAGAAAGCATTGAGATGATGAGAAGCTGGTTTTAGGCTGTAGTCATAGTGTCAGAGTATAATGAAAATAAATGGTGTAATATGTGCTAAGTGGAACTGCTGGGACTCAACAGAAGGAGAACAGTGAGCAGGCAGCTTCTTCATAATGCACAGAGTAGAAATGTTTTGTTGAGAATACAGAGAGATTGTCATAATTTAAAAGCAAAGGGAAAACAGTGCATTATTATATAATATATCTCCTTGTTTTCATTTGCAGATATAGATTTTGTATCCATGGAGTGACCCCAGAACATAATAAGAACTTGAAAGTATTGCATTCATTAAAAGAGCTTTCAAACTACTCTACTGTATCTAGATGTATTAGTATAAAGTGAGCTTTGCCCAAGGGAACTTATTAGGGCCATCCTGAAAGCATAGCGCTTGCCATTTCTGACCTGTTTTATCATCATCCTCCATTATGCTATCTTTATTCTTTCCCAGTTCATGTTATTTTCTTCCCTAACACAGCTTCTGTCTGTAGCAGTGAAGAGTAGCATATAAAGGGAACGTTAGGTTGTGGCACATCTTATTAGAGAGCATGAACTATTACATTTTTTTTTCTGTGCTAATTCAGTGAAATGTGACTGCTTAATAAGGTTTCTTTTTTGGGGGGGGGTTGTATATTTTTTAATTACGAGATCAAAACATTGGCTTATATTAAGATAGAGTAACTGCTAAACATGCATTGTGTCTTAAAGCTAAGGTAGCACTAGCATGAAACTCCAAATCAGTCCACTCTGTTCCGCCCAGCACTCCCTCTCCCTGCTCCACTATGAGCAGCTATTCAGATATGTTGTTATGAAAGAAATGAGAATGCAGCAAAACTCACTGGTCAAACAGAAATAATTGAAAATTTTGGTTAGAGAGGCCAGTCCTGCTCAAAACGTTTTAGAAGCTAATCTTTGCACTGCTGCCAGTGCTGTTCAATGAGTCTGGGTCACAGGAGGCTTCGACAGCAGCTCTCCACATTAAGACACATTTAGGAGCAAATTTCTACAACAAAAATACTTGAAAGAAAGGTACATACTGTAGCTTTAATGTCTAATTTTACTTTCTTTTTTGTCAGGAACCAAATTAGAATACAAAATAACATATAAACTCCTTCATATTAAACTCCCATTAATGACTTTGACTACTTTAAGCTCACATGGTATTAATAGTCTGAACATGGATTTTTGCATTGCTCTAAGATTTCACTGTGTCTTTGTTAGTTTAAAAGTGTCAGCTGTTACTTTAAATCTTGCATAACAGCATTTCTGAACATGTTATGTCCTAGGTGTGAGACATATTACTTTGAAATCAAGAACTGCTATACTGTAGATATAGGTTAGCAGTATGCAGTAGTATGTCAGCAGTAAAAGATAATTTGCTTGTATAGCATCCAATTGATTATACTCCAGAAATATTGACATCATTGTTAATATGATTTGGTATTTTGTATTGTAGACCTGTAGATATAGATGTTCACTGAGAGAACAGCTTTACAGGATGCTAAGAAGCATTAAATTCTGTTCATTATAACCCCATCATACCGTTAGATGACTCAGCAACATACCTCTCAGTTTTCCTGCTTTTTGCTTGACAGATTTGCTCCTGCTTTCCCTGTCCTCATGCACTTAATATATGCCCATTTTATGCAAGACTCGTACAACCCCTGAATTATGGACATCTTCTTGCAATATTTTTATTGGAAATGTGGTGTATGTGGCCATAACAATGTCAGCACTGTGACAACACCATTAGTACAGATGAGCGTTGAAAGGTAAAACAGAGGCGATCGTTTCAGGAGCCCTGCTGCTCTGCTGACACTGATTAACCTCAGCTTCCAAGTAGGGAATGACTTGCTGCTACTACTAATCCATTGCACAGCCACAGAAGAGGCGAGGCATACCCTCCTCCTGCTCCCTGACCCCAAGAAGACCTCTGTTTAGATTAAAGACGGGATCAGGTTCAACAGAAACGATATGTAGGACACACTTTCCTGTTAGGTTCAGTGGGAAAATCTGTCCAAAGTCTTGGTTGGCAGTGTATGTGGAATTACTCGATAAGAAAATAGAGCAAACAGGAAAGCACATATTTGCAAAATAAGGCTCACTTGATTAAAATAACTATCCAGTTCACTGGTTGTTAGAAAAATATTATTTTAGAATTATACTATCACATAAATGCTAAAATATTACCTCAGAAATATAAAGTACAGGCCACTAAAAGGGTGAATGCCATTAGGAAAGATGGCGTAAAGCAGCTGTGGGAAAAGTCTGAGAGTTGAAAGTTAGAGTAAAACATCACTTCAAGTGGTTTCCTCAAGGGAACACCAGAAAACTGTGGTGAGAGAGGCCAGAGGAACAGAGGGAATGTGCCAGAGCAGGATTAGAGATAGTCCTGCAGAACAGAGATTGATGAGGTACTGGAGAAGGACAGTTAGGTGGAAAGAGCAAAGCAGATACAGAGACAGTGGAAACAAATGTTGGAGAAGTGCAGACACTGACAAATACAAAATGAAGAAGAAATTGTTCTGTGGGGCTCACTGAAGGATGCATCCCAACTGAAGAAAGTGGTGGGTGTATAAGTGCATTGCATTATTATGAAGTACTTGTTATCAGTACTCTGTATCTCTGTAGCTTAGCAAATCAGTGCATGAGAAGAAACATGTTTGTGAAAACCCCTTAAGCCTGTCACTGTAGTATCCATGACTTCACACATTTAGTGCAGTTTCTCCTTGTTTTTCACCTCCACAACCTCCTTTCTTCTTCCATAACCAAAAGACCAAGAGCTGAGAATGGCAGCGCCATTTGCAACTCCTTATCAGACATATTCTCAATTAGAATCAAGTGTAAACAGCAGCTGTGTTGAATGACGGCTGCTTCGCTTACAGCTTGTATTTCTGTCTAGGTCTTCTTCTTTCCCTTTCTGAATGGTAAATACAGATACTGCCACCTGCTGGTAGGGGGAGTTACTACTGTCACACAGGTGCAGAACGCATGTGCTAGTTTGTAGCCTGTGTGTTGTGTTGTCCAGTGTCACTTTATCAAGTTGACTGGACCAGTCAGCCTTTGTTGCTGCTAGTTCCTTCACATCAGCTTGGTGTGTCTCTGTCCTTACAAATGATTAGTTCATTCTGTCAGGTAGGAAGTATTTATCATGCCTACCACCTCACTAAATGTGTTTAAAAGCAGGGTAGCTCATTCTGTGACGCTCATTCTGTAACGCTTCAAATTGTTTCAGAACAGAAGGTATTTTGTTGCTCTGAATTTGTTTCTTGTGTATGATCATTTCTTCTCACATAAAGAAAGATGGCAACAGGAAATGACCTCACTTTTTTGTGATAGTTAAACCACTTTCTCTTTAAATGTGAGCAAAATATTTAATAGAATCAATACATTTGTAACATTTTCTTGGTTTCAGCTACTGCATCTTGAATTGAACAGAAATGGAAATTTTCTGTTGTCATAGCAGGAAAAGCACAGGGAGAATTACTAACATAAATCACAGCTTCATATGATTCACCCGGTAACCTTAAATAACCCCTGAATTTTCTTGTATTCCTTGTATTGTTGTGGAGAACAAGGGACCATAACAGAATGAGGCAAAATCTAGATTTGCATACTTGGATTATGCATATAGAACAGACATTATGAGCATCCCTGACACTATAGAGGAAATATATGAAAATATATGGAGAATGCATAAGCTGTTTTATTTTTTTATCTCTAACAATGACAACAGCTCATCAGCATGTATGGTCTCATTTATTCTGTACTATAGTTTGGTTGATCTATTTTTCCAACCCATAAACATTCATATGTAATGTATTGCTGTGTCCCATTGTGAACAGATTTATTTTCCAGTTTTTTCAGGCAGTAGACATGAGGTTTATAGACAGATACTCATTGTCTCCTCTGAAGTAACAGAGTGTCTGTTTGTGATTCCTTTACAAGATGGATTTCTACATTAAAGAATCTGGCAGAGGGCTTAGCAGGAGAGAAAGGCATAGATAAGCAGTGAATGAAATGGACACATAGCTACAGCTGTGGCAGCAGTGTCAACCTAGCGATAACAAACAAGAATCTGACAAGCAATAGAAAATAAACGAGTCCCAGTGTAATTAAAATGGAGAGTTTGTCTGTCCGTGACAGAGAACACAATTCTGAGATGTTACAAAAACCCTAATCGCTTGGTTGCTATGAGGAACACATTCCTGTGTGGCTGTGACCATGAACAACACGGATTAGGGGCTGAGGATCACAGTGTGATGCCTCAATTGGAATATAGTGTGTCAGTCTGAATACCAAGCAGTTAATTCTGTGGCCTGGGCTCCACTGAATTCTCTCACATAAAGACTTCAGTCACAGGTTGACCTGTCGTCTTTGTAGCAGCTGTTAATGCCAGAGCGTGACTGTTAACAAGAGCAGCCAACAGGAAATGTCATGAACTGAAATGTATTAGACTGTAGTCTGAGCTGTTTTTCTTAGTGACAAAGAAATCTGTTTTCATATTTTGTTGTGCATTATTAATTCTCATCAGGAAAACATTTGACAGTTTCTCTGTCATGGACTTACTGTATTTAGAGCTGTTATCTGGTCTGTAATCAGCTTCAGATTTGGTTTTTGTCTTGGTACTTCACAGTGTATTCTTATGAGTTATGTGTTGCAGTGTGACTACTCTTGTTGATGCTGCAGAGTCTTGTCAAGCACCAGAACACTGACTATGTTGATGAATGAAATATTAATGAAAAAAAAAACAATATAGAGAACTAGAGAGGAGAACCATGAGGACAGACTGACAGATTAATACATGAACAACTAATGTAGAGTCCTGCCTTAGAGGCTATTGGGGAAGTCTACTTACGAATGATGCAAACTGTTCCTCACTTGTTTCCTAGTAACTACGCACATTTCTGTGTACCGTATTGTAAAGTATTATCGGCATAATATTTGTACAGTGGAAATATAGAAATGCAGTCAATCATTTCTTTAGTCACTTAGTCTTTTTCATTTCATATTGTCAAATAGTTGCAATGCTGTCGTTACTTGTGATGCTTGAACGTGTAAGTTCTGGCAAACCTGCACAGGGCTGTTGGATTTGTATAATGACTAGACCTCAAGTGTGTGTGGAGATTCTGTGGACTTCAAGTAATCAGTTATCTCCCAACCTTTGCTGAATTTTGTACTGCCAATTGCCCTTCAGCCTGCTTCTTCACTTCCTTGTTTTTTTCTTATTTCTCTGTTTACTCATTATGAAATTCCTTATCTGAAACTTTCCTCTCCTCATGAAAGCTTTTAGCACTGCTTTATGTAGTGCACACATCTTCCTGTTTCCCTTAAAACAGAACTGTAACCTCTTCACCTTTGCCGCTCACCCAATAACAGGGAATGTAGCCCACGGGATATTGGTGTAGTTTTGGGAAAACTGCTCTCAGAGCTTTTATTGCAGGTGTTTGGTGTTTGCCAGCCTCGTGGTCCCAGCTGACTTGCATGATGGAGCTCTGGATGGGCTGCAGAAGACTGCACAAACCACGGTTGCTACATGTACTACCACTTAGGTGTTCCTACAGATCCAGTGAGGTGACCTTTACCTTGTTTCTAATTTATCCTACTACGCTTACCTGGCTGATTTCTCTTCTCAACCTCACATGATTCAGGAAGCTGCAAATCTAGTCAAATCTAGAAACCTCTGCAAATATAAGGGACAATTGGAGCAGACCTATTATAATATGTCACCCTCCTCTCATGCTAAACTCATGTTCTATCAAAATAAAATGCTCAGTGCTAGCACGGTCTCATTTATAGCATTATTTTTTCCCCTGTGAAGTTTAGTCCAGTAATTCATCCCAATAATGATATTACTTCAACTTGCATAGCAAAGAAGTCTTAAAAGCTCTCCTGGAGATTGTGTGTTAAATCTAAACTGCATTTTTGCTGCAGATGTATATGCCGTACAAACATAATGCAGCACTGACCATTCAGGACTTAAACTGGCCAAGTTAGTTTTAATCAAATCACTCACTACAGCACATAAAAATTTAAAATGTAATCTCTTTCCAAATGTTACGATCACTCAAATGATCATTCATGTTGTTCATGTATATCATGTTTATGTTGCTACTGTACTGACCTGTGCTCAGACTGAAATATCTCAACAACTACTGTATGGATTAGTCATGAAATTGTGTACAACCATTTATGGTTCCTAAAAGATTATTTTGAATGACCCCCTGATTGTTTCTCCAGAAGCACCGTGAGGTTCACATTTGTTGTTTTGAATGAAACAGAAACAGTGATTGGATAAACTATTAAATATGGTACACATATTCTTGTCCCACTCAGGAAAAAATGTAATAACTGCTGATCCTCTAACTGTGGATCTCACAGCATCATCAGGCCAAAATTCTAGTTTGTCTAATTCTTTGATTTATGACCAAATACCTGCAAAACTACTGACATTTCCATCCACCTGAGCTGTATTTCGTGCCTAAACACAGTCTCAAGATCCACTGGCATGGCCGTCCACCCTTAGCATTTGTTTGACCTACTGTTGTCACAGTCAATCACACAACCTCTAAACTGTAATCATCTATATAAGTAAGGATGGTTCAGTTGTGAATTGTAATTACAATTCAATACCAGTTTTCATTGTGTAATATTGCCTAGTCATAGCAACCATTTCTCGTTCTCTGGAGCACAAAGACCCTTCTTTGTGTTTTAGGATAAACTTGTTGCTGCTTTCCGCAGAAGAGGAAATGCATTCGAGCCACACCGTTCAAATTATATGTAACTAACTGGCAGGCTGGTCGGCGTCTTGGTGAAAACCCAATACCAAATCTTATCGATCTGCAGTTTTTTACATCTCCATCTCAGTCAACACATTACCCTGCCTCAGTAGGGCGTGATAAAACTAATACATTTTAAGAAGTCTACTCAAGCTACCTCTCTCCTCAACTGGCCTGTTCTCTAAACCATTGCCACTGTCAAGCAGCGAACAGCCAGTCACCACAGGGTTAAGCAGTGTCACTAATGGAGGCTGTGCTGCCTGAGACATGGTCATTACCAGTGGAAGAAGGGATCACGGCTAAGGGACTGTACACTCAAGAGAACCTTAAATTGGGTACCCTTCATGCTCAAAGGAAGTGGGAATACAAAGAGAATAGAAGTGAAGAGGCTGTTCTAAGAGAGATGAGTAGATATTTAGCCTGTGTTGATTAAAAATTTATTTGATATATAAATTCCTTTTTATTACAGTCAAAATGTTATACTGTATAGATAAAGAAATGATGACATTATAATTAAATTATATTTGAAACAAATTTGTAGACTAAGTAAATAAAATTGGTTTCTTCAATGTGAAACTCTTATAAATACATTAATCTTGATGGGCTTTTTTTTATATTATCTAGCAATAGGAGCACTGTAGCTCATTGGTTATGTTAGGGTGATTTTCATTTTTAGATAGAAATGAATATAATTAGTTAGGGTTTTTATTATATAGCATACATAAGTTTATATATTTTAATCTCACAGTTGTGTTTATGTTTATGTAGTTACATATCTACATATGTGTTCATTGAATCACTGGTCAGTATTTACTGTGTTAGCCAACTGGAGCACTGTTTAACATCAAGGGGGACTAGTTCACTAAAACACAAAATTTATTACATTTACAGCTTTAGCAAAGAGGGTCCACAGTTACTTTATTACCACCACCTGGCTAATGGGACGGGGGAGCTATAGTTTAGTGGAATTCTTAGAATAGTTGGAACAGAGATTAGATCTGAGCCCAGGAAGAGGAAGCAACTTCAAAGGCAGGGCAACACAGACACACACAGGCAGAGAAGCTTGATTGGGATAGGGGGGTAGTGTTTAAAATGTGGCAGTCTTTTGGAAACAAAGGAAGACATAAGTGTCTATGTAGGAATTAAGACAGGGTAGGTATTCCTCCCTTTTTAGGGTGCTGTCCACAACCATCGGAGCAGAGAGGATGATTGATGATGATGGACGGATTGAAGGACCAATCTTGGGAGAATTAAGTTTAAACCACAATTGCTCCCCAACAGTTTTGGACCAATCAGATAGTAACATTTTTCATATAAATGTTGTATACCGCCAAGTTGAAGTTAGTCTTTTCTGTTTATCCTAAACAGTCAAGAACCATGTGCACATGTTAATTTTGATACGTTAATGCATAATAAATTTTACACTGTGAAATATCTTTATATTTAGTCTTTTCTTTTCAATTTACGAGAACACATTTTGACAGTTAGTAGCTCTGAATGGCTTTGTGCGTTTCTTCAGGTTGCCTGATTCAGGTTGTGTACTTTAGGGTCTCTCAACTGCCCATACTGCCAGTATGGGGAACTTCATAAAGACTAAGCTAAGCTGACTGGTTCCTGGTTTTATGTAGCTCCAGAGTCAATGCACTAAGATAAGCAACATCAATCTTCTCATTTGCCTTTTATCAAGACTGGGTGCCTACCTTAGCACGGGACCCACAGGACCCTGCCAGCAGCATGCTTACCAGACCTTTGATGTTGGCTAATGGTAACAATTGCAATATGTGCCATACAATCATTCTCCTAGCAAGCACACTGGAGCATCGTCATCATGAAAATAACCATGGTAACAGAAATGAGGATGTTTCACATTTACTGGATATTTAGATGCTTCTGATCACGCCAAGCTGGAAGGAACGTATTGTAACCAGGAAGTTTGGAGAGAATCCCACAGTTTGACCTCTACACAAATTATATTTTTATTATTGTTGTACACATGTGGCTCACATTTCAGTTACAACTGCGCACGCATGGCAGTTTAGCAGCTCAGCAGTGTTCATACATAGGGCCAGACAGATGCCACTTGCAAACATAAATGTGAACCATCAACAAAAAAGATCAGATCTGAGCAAAAAAAAGTAATTTATCACTAAAGCCTTTAATGTGAACATGATAGTGTCATAATAAGCTGTGGTCACAAACAATATATAATGTTTTTTTTTACAGGAGGACCTCATTAGTATGTAGTATGCTATTCAGACATGAATCGCTTGTACCACACCTGTCCACTAGGTGTCCTCAGAGATTTTCCTGAATCTGTAAATAACCTGTAATTGTGATTCCTCTGCTCATTTAGTCACTAGTTTCTGAATATTAATACTGTTTGAACATTAGTTTCTCTCCTGGTCATGTTGTCTAGCTGGCTCTGGGTCCCAGCTCTAGCTGTTACCTCACATCATTCACTGCTGGTGATATTCTGCCTTTCCCCTGATTATGTTCCTCTTATTGAATGTCACTATGACCAGTGAACAGTCTTTTAGCGTTTCTACTGTGCTTTTCCTTCATATCTCTCCATACCATTTTGATACCTCCATTCATGACAGGAATATGAATGCATGACAGAAATATTTGTGTGGAAATTGCTTGACTTAATTTTAAACTGTGCTTAATCTCAAAAAGCAGATCAGCACGAATAGTCAACCGTTAAGATGTGAGTGTTAATCTCCTCACCTTTCTCTTCTGCTTTCTCCTAACCGGGGTAATCATTTTCCCCTGATGGGTGCCAACATGTTGGCCTGCTGCTGCCTCTTTACGGTCCCTGCCACCATTGGCACCTCTCTGCCTCTGACACACTATCATTTTCCCCTCCAGCAGTTTTCAATTTAGATTGTTCGAACCAGCATGCTCTTTATAGACAGCAGGGAAGTAAATCTTAAAAGCTGCTGTGAAAGCACTGTGACACTGTTTCCTATGAAGCTTCTCGGTTTAACCCAGGGTCGTGAGCCAGGCTGATCTGATAAAAGCTGACATCCCATTAGTCTTGCATAACCCCACAAACACCACATAATGCAATTTGGTTTACTCTTCACAAGATTCATCCTCTGCTATGGCATGAGTTTTTTCAAAGAATTCAGTGCAATGTTAGCCTCCAACAGATTTAGTAGTTTTTGAAATAGCTTAAGTTAAAAGGGTCATATCTGTGTATAAATGTGTTTAAGTTAGCACTGTGAATTATTTTGTTTGCTCAACTAAGAGCACAAGTTGCCCTGCTGCCTGTAAAATGTGAGTTAATAACATTAATGGTTTAACTGATCTTGAGACAACAAACAAATTTGCTTTTGTTGTTCATTTTGCACTTAAATAAACAAATAGCCATTTTGTACCAGAGTCAGTACAAACACAACCTGCAGATTCCCAGTGACTCTGTAAGTGTAAGGAGGATACGGGAATGAATTCAATACGTCATCACAGTTAGGATTGTTGTTATTATTATGAAGTGAAACAACCATAATTTACCATATATTATCTATACACAGCAAGTATCTGTTATGAATAGGTTCTTCAAACTACAAAAAACCAGTAATATGCTAGTTTTGTTGTTTTAAAAACCTTATGTAATGACTTCAGAGTACTCTCAGGCATATGCTCAGTCAACACTCATTTCAAGTCAGTACAGATTGCCTATAAGTGCAAAAGTGATCTGAACATAAAAACTAGACATGAGAACAAATTTCGGTCTAGTTTTTCACACTGCAGACATGTGGCTTGAAAAACCTCTGCTTTGTCAACAGAGCTAAACTCTATGTGCACTTTGTAAGGTAACTGACTTTACACTACTGATTTAATTACACTACTGTTAATATTTAAAGGTAGTGGATAAGCCTAAACAGTGATGTTGGTGGGAAGCTATCAGCAATAGCAAGTGTCACTTCCTTTATGGGAGAAAAATGTCAAATAAAAAAAGGTTGTACAAATTTTTAAAGATGCATTTTCTTACTTGGGTTATATCATTGCATTTTGGTAGGGGAGCAGTACAGGGGGGTATGTGGGGTTGAGTTGTTTCACCCGTGATTTCCATTATGCTTTTCATCGTACAAAGTAATCTGCATTCCTTCGGTTCAACCTTTTTTCCAGATGACCTTGTTTTAACTTGAAGGACCCCTCTGCCTCAACATACCTGTAGCCAGCCTTCTTTGTTGACAGCACACAAACAGTATAAAGGACATAAATCTGTTTTCTTTAAGTGGAAAAGAAGCTGGTCATATTCCTTCAGTGTTAGCCAGTGGTGTGGGCTCGTATGGAGTGATCACCACAGAAGACCTTTCCCCTCTGTTGCCAGAAAAAAAGCTCTACAAGAAAAGAAGGGCAAAATGAAAACCCAGGACAATTACCCAGTGGGATATCTATTACCTGATAAGGTTAGCGCTCATTCATCTCCTTTAAACACCCCGTCAGCTGTTGATGAGCGGGCAGGCAGGGAGGTTGTGCTGTGATGATCAGACACAGGGCAGAACTGGACAAACCGTGAACACTGGGGCGCCATAATGAGCTGTGGGCCTGGAGAATCCTCCATCACCGAGACAGACTGGACTCACCTGGGGCTTGATTATGAAATGGTTTCTCTGGCCCATCTAGCAAGCGCACTGAAAAGATCCTTCATGTTTTTATTGTTTGCAATTATTCTTGGTTCCTTGTACTGTATCTGGAAGGAAATTTCATTATTTCTATTTAAGCTAAGGCTGGAAATTCATCTTTACTGACAGATCTGTGTTTTATATAAGGAAAGGTATCAATAGAATACAACCGCAGATTGTGTCTGAATAACTGCCTAGGTTTTCTGTGGTTACTCTGGCTTCCTCCCACAGTCCAAAGACATGCAGGTAAGATTCACCTGTGGCACCCCAGGACCTAAAGTAGATGTCATCTAACTTTAAAGCTTCACTTCTCAGTAGCTTATATTAACCATCTTTCAGATAGTTTAAATAGACCTGTGGCACCCCAGGACCTAAAGTAGGTGTCATCTAACTTTAAAGCTTCACTTATAGCTTATATATATAGCTTATATTAACCATCTTTCAGTTAGTTTAAATAATTGAGGCAGAGTAATCTTCCCTTATGAAAGCTATTTAACTTTTAATGAAGAACCACACTAACACATCATTGAAATACAGACTATCAGTTTTGGTAGTTATGTGAACCTGAAACATGGCATTCTCCACTGCAGAACGCTTTCTCGTACATTACTAAACTGAAGGTTTTCCTGAATGATATTCTAAAGTATATGCTATGATACTTGTTAGTTTTTTCATTCCTCAGAATCAGAATCTAATCTGCTTAATGGACTAAAGTCTACAGTCATGCTAGCATGCTTCCTGTGACAAGATTAGCATTTATAATGTTTACCGCATTACCATCTTGCTTTGTCACGTTTGGGTGCTAATATTTGCAAATTAGCTCTAAACATAAAGCACAGCTGAGGTTAATGGGAATGTCATTTATTTTTAAGGTATTTATTCATAAATCAAAATATTGTACAAATTAAACTTATGACTGGATTGTGATGCTGGATCAGAATTAAGAGATGCTCAAAATGATTAAAGTTCATCTTGAGGAAAACATGAATGACTGCAACTAATTTCATTGCAATCCATGAAATAGTTATTTTCATTTCACTCAAAGATATAAAGTCAGTCAGGAGTAAATGATTTCTGGGTGTTAAAGTTCAGTTTTTAAAACTGTGATGTTGCCTTTTGTAGCTTTCAATTAGCAACATTATTTGTTCAAACCAGCTGCTGGACATGACATCTGGCCAACCTCAGCAACATCTGTACCATGACCCACCTGGAACATCATGAGGACCTGTCCCCAGCAGCTCTTTACTCAATCTAATCAATCATTTATAGCTTATCATTATCAAACATTTTGCAGTGCATGGCAGTTGAAAGGGCAAACAGGTGAAATAGGTGAGTGCAGGTCTTATCTAGACGGTCCAGCTGTGCCCCAGTTACCCATCACTGCCTTTGGTAACAGGAATTTAGTTCACCGAGTTTAAAATTAGCCCGGGCATCTATCATTTCCCACTGGCTGAATAGGTTGGTGTCGGAGCCCTGGCATGGGCAATCTGTCTCCCCATGTCTGTGTGTCCCGCCTCAAAGCACCATCACTCAAACACACCGCTCTGTCACCGAGGACAGAGGCATCGCCTGCGGCACCCAGAATTATTGCTGTAGGACACATAAGCAAACACTCAGGGAATTAGTTTAATGCATGCTCTGCATCGGCAATGGGAAAAGGTACTATCACTCTGAACGCAACAAAATGGAACAGAAAGGACAACAACTGGGTATGTAGGTTAGTCATGAAAGAATTACTAAAAAAAAGAAAAGTTACAGAGTTTAAAATGCAAATAATTTGTAGAAGAACACCTACAACAAAGAACTCCTTAAAACTGTCTTTTCACTGAGGCAAAAGCTACAAGACACCATTACAAATGTCCCAGTTTAGGAGTGTCTGAACGCCGGACGAGAGCTGCAGCACATCAGCTGGAGAGCATGGAGCCGCAGCACTCACACAGGGCAGTGCATCACTCAGCTGCCCTTGACTTTGTGGGTTAATATACTGTGACATTACATATGTACCTCATTTTGCAGTACCAAAATATAATGAAATAACACGCCTCAGGTCCAAGATCTGTAAATTAATCCCCAAAGCAATTTCCTTTAAAATCACATCTTGTTATATGAGAATTTGACTCAGTTTCTGTATATGAAACTACACTGCATATACTGTTCTTGTGGCTAGGAATCATTTAATTTTGGTTTCTTTGATTAATTCACATATTTATCTGTTTGCTTCAGAATGCAGAATATTGCAGAAAGCATCTCCCCTGCTTTGACTGCAGAATGTCCTTGACTACCACAGTTTCAGATTTGCATCCACTCCACATCATTATTTTTGTCAGGGTCACTATGGATGCTCATGAACGCAGAACATCTACCATCTACTACAGAATGATATACTGCATTTACATATACATAAACTCAGTTTGACTAAAGTTCAACCTGCCATTGAAATACAGTCCCTCAGAAAGAAATTTTATTATGTTCGAAAAATGTAACCCCCCCCCCAACCCTCTGGTAACTTTCTGTGTTTGAATTATATGTGCTGTTTCTGCGCATGCAACCTTAACCATCACCACTAAGTGTCTAATCCCAACCCTCACGCTAACTTAAACCCAGTTCTATCCTAAACCCCTGAAACATCTTAACTTTCAAACCGCACACACACAAACACACAGGTCATTACCATCTGACGGAGACACTAAGTGAGTTGACCCTACCGACTCCACATGTAGCGCACTGCTCATCAGTGTTCCCAATCAGGGCTTCTGATATTCACCAGTATTGATTGAGGTGCTGGGGTTTGTGGAAGGTGCAGTGTTTATTGATTGTGGTGCTGGGCTTGGGTTAAGGGTAAGGTCAGTCTTTTCAATCACTTCTGAGGATTTCTTCCAGTCTTGTGGAAGAAACACAACCCTCCCCAATCAATAGCTCATTAGTGTGCTCCTTCACTCAGCACTAGGAGCTAAAAAAACAAAAAACAAAGGTCATTTTCTACGAAAGAATCAGCCTCCTAATGAGCTTTACACTGCTGTACACTGGTGTGTGTTCTGAACACCCGATTTGTAAACATATAAAATGCTCTTGTTGTTTTTGTTTGTGTTTTGTCTAAATAGCTCTTTCTTTTTTGTCTAAAACCAAAATATACATATACTGTATACATATATGTAATGACCACAAAATCTGCAACTAATATCACAGCATAATAGTTCCACAGAAAAAAAAACCTTCTACTCGTAGTATGTATTTTTGCTCCACCTGGTTTGTTGCTGTTTTGTTGCCATTTCCTTTATTTCTCACTATGTCTTTCCAATCATCCTGTATCATCACATGCGGCAGATTTACATCCGGTTGTAGTGGTCTGGTTGTACAGAATGGCACCAAGTGTACATATAGACACCTGACTTCTAATGTAGCCTTGTTTTTCTTGTTCTTTTTCTTCTGTCTTGCAGAAGAATCTTAAATATTCTTGATCATCACCATGTGATTACATGGACAGCAGGAAGAAATCAATTTTATTAAACCACAGGCTGTTTGTCTTACTAATTTATTCTCTCCTGTAAATTGTTAATTATTTTTGAAAGGGGCACATTACCTACTTTCTGAGTAGGGGTGCAACAAGATCTGGTGCCACGAGATCTCACAATGTTAAAATGTGACGATATTTGTCGTAGAGACAAAAGCTGTCTCACGATATCAGTACACACTGTAACAGAACCAGAGCAGCAGCCAGTATGACGTATTGTGATGATGCGTTCACATTTATCCTGCAAAAATGCAACTCCCTGCTGTGTTTTAATGCACAGGGCTGTGTTGGTTGGGGGGTGAGGGGTTGCAGGGGGAGTGTTGTAGGCATGATATGGTCATGTTGTGATGAGTTGATATGAGCGGCTTCATTCACATTTCCAGCCTGAGAGTTTCTGTTGTGTTCTGGTTAGCCATGATGCTAACATAGCCTACTCTAGCTTAGCACTAATTCTAACACCAGTGTGTCAGCACTGACAGATAAAAACTGTGGCCCAGATTTCACAGTCAATAGCAGTGAATGCTCATGCTAACATGGGCGTCCACGTCCTGATCATCTCCCATACATGATTGGTCAATGCAGCATCACTGCCAGATGATGTCACCGTCCGGTTAGGGTGAAAATAGCATAGAAGGTCACACATGGCTTCAGTTAGAAGCTCATGCACAGTTTTAAGATCTGAAGAGACTCGTGTGAAATCCTACAGAAGAGAAGCTAGTCAGTTTGTGACAAACCTTTTTACAGTGCCTGCATATTGTTGTCTTTTACTGCATATGATAATTCATACTTAGAAAGGAGAACTGCAGTGATAGCCATTACAAGATAATTAGTTAAAACATTTCAAAGTTGAATTTTATGGCTTTCATTCGAATAAAAGGCAAATTTTTCAGTCATATATTTTGTCATTGAAGATTTCTTAAAAATAGTGTTAAAATATCATCTTGTCTTGTTCTTCTGGACCCAGTATTGTGTATCTCATCTTGTGAGCTAAGTGTATTGTCACACCCCTATTTCTGAGATACATTGTCTGACACTGAGAAATTCTTTAAACATAGAGCAATAAGACCAGTGATCCTCTTCCAGGACAAACTGTTCCATATTATATTAGCTTCTCTGGGGTACTGTATGCCATGGCCAGTGCGTTTCTATTATTCTGTTTTCTCCTTTCTGCTGTCAAGCACATTATTACACATGTAACCATCCTCACTTATAGGTATGTGTTCATTACTGCCTTTATCCAGATCATCACAAGTATCAGCATTTGCTGATAGTTATACTAGTGCACAGCAGAAAAATATTCACACGTCTTGTACAAGTGATAAATGTTTGAGTTTGAGCTTAGGCTGCTGGTTTGTTTGCACAGCTTCCTCAGGGAGAAAAGTTGCCTATAATTGTTCTCGTGGTGATCTAACTGGTTTGGTGGGAATGTGAATGATTCCAGCTTCAGTATTTGGCAATGAAACTTGAATTCCTCTGGGCCCAAACTAAGCACTTCAATGCACAATCACTGCCAGCTATATGAGCCTCAGGTAACAATTAGCAAAAGAAATTTTCTGTCAACCTGCCAATGCACACTTTGAGTGCACGAGGCACATTTAAAAATATATCACCCTATGTGCTAGAAATAATGCAGTTCAATCAGCAGAGTGCATTTCTTTTTACCCAGCAGACACACATGATGGAGGTCTCACTGCAAAAGCATGCATTTCACAAATTTTCCAGTCCAATCACATCCTAGATATTTTTAGACCCTCCCTCCTACTTGAATAATATGTGTCAGTGGTTCTCTAGGTTTCTGACACTACACTGTGAGCAGCAGTCTGTTTGTCCAAATCTGTTTGGGAGGTATCCTGGCTGCTTGCAGTAACAGTACACATTCACTTGGCTTAGTTCTGAAGCAGGGAGACCTTTGAATTCTCTTTGCGATTTGATCTTTGCAATTCACAGTCAGATGAATCTACCAGCTCCTGAAAAAGCTGCTTGCCTTACCAGATAACTTGTATGCTTTGATTCATTCCACCCCACAGCTGTAGTCTGTTCTAGTAGTTTTCTAAAGCTCTGGATTTATTACCTTTGACATCTTTGTTGAAGCCTATGTGACCTCTAACCATTTTTGATGTAATTTTGATGTAATTTTGTTCACACTGTGTAATGCTAATTAAAAATTAGTCAACAAACTTTAGGCATGAAAGTTTGCTCACATAATTGTTGAAGTTGAAGTCTTCCTCTTCCTCCCCCCTCAGCCTCGGTGATGGCAGTTCTACTCATACTTCACCTGCACACTAAAGGGTCATTTCTGATGAATTTCCATATCAAATGTTGCTTTTGTTCTTTCACTGACTATCCTCACTTTCATGCGACACATTTTTGAAAAGCACTTGTCAGGTTACAGCAGCCTGAAGAGCTTCAAAGAGGTCATGAGGTTTTATAGACAGTGGGGCCACACTTTTTGTCCCTCTTTTGATAAAAGGCACAGCAGTAGCTGAAAAATGAAGCAGTAAAACCCCTGTAATGGCCTGCAGCCAAAACTTCATGCTTGCTTTCTGTATACACTAGAGAGGGAATCACAAAAGCAAGCAGGAAGTAGAAAAGCAGACCAGCACTGCCCTCATGTGAAATCTCACTGTAAACCCTTTCCAATTGTGAAGCACACAGGCATTGTTCTTCTTTTATTGTTATTTAAGGCAAAATGAATCAGACAGAGAAGCAGTCATGCTGGTCCTCAGATTTATTTTATTCAAATTTACTTGATGTCACTTGCGGCAACATTCAGCAGTCATGTTGCTAGGAAGACTTTTACAAAATAAATCTGGTTTCAACATAGGTTTAGTTTAAAGGCAAGGAACGGTGAAACTAAGCAGGAAAAGATTTGACAGAACAATAAGAAAGGACAAGTCAGAAACCAATCCTGTTTAGCATGAACACACATTTATGATATTTGTATTTCTTCATTGATCAGATTTGGTGAGTGACTTGCTCTTCTTCCTAATATCAGAACTCAAATGCAGGGATGGAGACCATCAGCTGAAGGCAGTTTATCAGTGCACTACAGTACAAAACTATGTTGAGCTGACAAGATGTGGTACAGATTTTTCAAATAGTTTCCTTGCTTGGTTTCAGCATTTCTTGAAATCCTTTGTTTCCCCCCTTTTTTCATCCATTTTGAATGTCAGTGCAGAAAGAAACCATTTTTTTCCTTGCTCCCTGACCTAGCCCTTGTGTGTTCAAGGCCCTGTTTACCTTCAGAAACTCATGCTAAATGATGTTGAGGTACAGAGTCAGAAAAGCAGACAGTGCTCCTTGCAGCACAGATTAGGGTGATGTATTACAATCCAGTGAGTATTTCTTTTTTGGTCTAATATTTTAGGAATCACTGATTTTTTGAATATTCAGTTCTTTTGTTGAACATGCTTAATATTGCATAGCACCATGAAAGGGAACAGATGTAGATCAAATTCAGATGCTCCTGAAGGGGAGGAGGAATGGCTCTCCTTTTTAAATGTATTTTCTACTTGATGATGATGTGGTTGATTTGGTGATAACTTGACCACCACTGCCGCCATAACCGCCACTGCTGCCATAACCGCCACTGCCGCCATAACTAGAGCTGGCGCTGGAGTATACTGGAGCAGGAAGAACAAACAAACAAAAACAAAACAAAAAACAGGAAGTGTTATCACTTATCCATCCATGTCTCAGTGTGGCGCGTTGGTTTAGGTGTCACTAATGTATAAAATCTGAAACTTACCACCTCCAGTGGTCTGCTGCACATGGATGGTTGCGCTGCTGCCTCCACTGGCCAATCTAATGGTATAGTAATGAAGTGTTATTGCATAGATCAGCATGAAAGCTAATGCTGCAGCCTTAAAATAATTAAATGTTCAACTTTATCCCACCTGATCTCCTCTCCTTCCAGCAATTTCCTGTAGGTGGCGATTTCAATGTCCAGGGCCAGCTTAACGTTCATCAGCTCCTGGTACTCGCGCACCTGGCGGGCCATGTCCTGCTTGGCTCTCTGCAGAGCATCCTCCAGGTCCTTGATGCGCTGCTTGGCATCCTTCACTGCCAGCTCACCACGCTCCTCAGCCTCTGCGATCCGAGCCTCAAGGTTGGCTTTCTATGGAATATTAAATTACAAATGATTTACTGCACATCCTCTTATACAATTTAGTGTGTTAAAACCTGGGCACCAACCGTGAGAAATTAATGAAATATACCTGCGCCTTGACAGATTCAATCTCGTTCTGAAGACGGGCGATCATACGGTTCAGCTCAGCAATTTCAGCCTTGGTTGTGCGCAGGTCTTCACCGTACTGTCCAGCAGAGGTCTGCATCTCCTCATACTATTATGAAAATTACAGGAGTGTGTATCAAGACCATGATCCAGGAGGTTACAAGAGGTGTTGCAAGTGCATATAAAAGTCACAAGATAAACCTCAGTGGTGCTTTTTGCTCACCTTTTGTTTGTACCAATTTTCTGCTTCAGCCTTGGAGCGTTTGGCAATATCCTCATACTGAGCACGCACTTCAGCCACGACAGCATCCATGTTGAGGTTACGGCTGTTGTCCATCTCCACAATGACGGAGGTGTCCTTGATCTGGCTCTGCAGCTCATTAAGCTCCTGCAGAATCCAAAGTTGTTGTTAACATTTAACTTGATATCATTTTGGCTGATTTATATAATGTATGGATCATCAGCTTTAGGCTGAATTGGACATAGTACACACAGTTTCAAAGATGGCCCTGAGGAAGTTGATCTCATCCTGAAGTGCATCACGCTTGGCCTCCAGCTCCACCTTGTTCATGTAGGCAGCATCAACATCCTGGAAAGAAAATTATGTACAAACAAGAAAATGTTATAACTGCCCACATTAAACCCAGGGATAAAAAAAAAATAAAAAACTGAAGCCGCATCTTGATGAATTCACACCTTCTTCAGGAGCACAAACTCATTCTCTGCAGCTGCACGTTTGTTGATTTCATCTTCATACCTGGTGGGACACAAAGCAACACATTAGTACATCAATGTATGTTGTTGCTATTGACCATGCCATATAAACACTCACTTCTTCTTGAAGTCCTCGACCAGGCACTGCATGTTCTTTAGCTCTCCCTCCAGCTTGACCTTCTCATTGCCCAGTCCATCATGCTGTCTGCGGAGGTTGCTGATATAGGCCTCGAACATGCCATTAATATTGGAGTGGGTGGTGGTCTGGTCCTGCAGAAGGTGCCATTTGGTCTCCAGCATCTTGTTCTGCTGCTCCAGGTAACGCACCTGTTGATATACAAAATCAGAAGAGGTAGTGAGATGTTTACTGCATTTTTTATATTGAATGGGATATAACTGGGGATTGTGGTTTGGATGGTGCCTTAATTGCCAGTGACTCTTCTCCAAACTGTTTTTAGGCTCTATTGTAATATAATAGAATATTGTAATATTCGTATCATTTTTAAAGTGAGTATCAGCTCAAAACAGATTTTAAGGGTTGCGTCGTTTGTGGTATCAGGTTTAAAAAAGGCTTCACTTTTACCTGCATGACTGAATACAGTAGATAGCTGCATGTCTGAAGTGCCACACCCTAGTCACAACAACTGTAACTCGTGATGGCATATTCCTGTGCCCACTGGTCAAGCGGGTGTAAAAAGAAACTTTTCAGCCTTTTAAAGCTAATAAAATACATATCTTTAAATTTTCATTCTTAATACATTATGTTCTATCCAGATATTTCACCAATATGTGTATGTGCCTTTAAGTGTTTCATCCCATTGTATCTCCTGTTTGGCTATGACTCATCCTGCATGCTCTGCTGAGCTGTGAAGGCCACACAGTCACTCCTGCCATAAAAAACTAGGTGTGTCAGTTAAACCCCAGAAGACAAAGCAACGCTGTATCATGAGATGAGTGCTTTGTTTTGTGAGTTTTTGTATGACTGCCAATTTTTTGTTTGAGAGTTTCACTGTACAAAAATGAAGTCACCATATAACTTACATACAATGCAGACTGTGCGTCTTTAACATCAAAAATAAGTGAAAGTTCATTTGCAGGTCTGTACATAGTTTTCTTGTTGCCCATAGCAACCAGGTGATAGGTGCACCGTGTAAATGACAGACTTTGGACTGTGTGGGCACAGTGCACGTACATAGATCCCTACTCTCTCCACCAGTCTACCAGGTGAGGGATGGGTGAGTCTGCAATATAATCTCCACCCATTTGTAGACAGAGGCCTCCACAGGCTCAGATAGGGCTGCCAAATGTTACTGTAGGCAAATTTTAGATGTAGTTGCCAGTGTAAGATGGGTTCAGGACAGACATTGAGATTTTTATAAGTTTGCCTAATCCCAAGCCTGCAACCCATTGTTGGATACACAGTATGGAGAGAAGATGTACAGATCCTTTGCTTTGCCAGTAAAAACAACTCATTTGTATCCAGTGAACAGTGCCCAGGAGTTTCATTAAAACTGCCATTTTGCTGTTACTATGCTAGATACTAGCATAGTAACAGCCCACACAGTCCAAAGTCTGTCATTTACACGGTGCACCTATCACCTGGTTGCTATGGGCAACAAGAAAACTATGTACAGACCTGCAAATGAACTTTCACTTATTTTTGATGCTATAACTTTCTAGTCATTTCTTTTCTATAACACTTAAAAGAAGGGAAATAATTCAGTCTTGACAGCCACTGGAAGTAAATTAAGCATGAAGGTTGTCAGTAATGATAATGAGGCCTATAGTAAATTGTACATAAGACATGCATAAGTCACACAGAGCTCACAGGAACCAACCTTGTCAATGAAAGAGGCGAAGCGGTTGTTGAGGGTCTTGATCTGGTCCTTCTCCTGGGTGCGGACAATGTGAATGTTGGGGTCAATATCCACGTTCATAGGGGTCAGCAGGGTTTGGTTGACTTGAACGGCTGTGATCGGAGACACAAAACCGCCTCCAGAACCATAACCAAAACCACTTCCACCCATTGAAGCGGAACTAAAACCACCACCACCACCATAACCAGAACCAGCACCAGCACCAAAACCAGAACCAACGCCATAGGTGGTGGTTCTTTTGATGGAGTAGGAGCTGCCTGGTCCTGCACTGGACCTCCTGGTGCTACTACCGTAGCTGTGGAGTGAACCTCCCCTCCTCATTTTTGCAGTGGCAAAAGTTGTCAACTTTCTGAGCAGAGGAGAACTGAAGATGAGCAGGCTTCAAAAGGAGAGCCAAGTCCCTCTGAGTGTAGGACTGCAAACACCGCCTGCTTTTATGGCTGTGCTGAGCCAGTGGGAGGATCCTCCTGAGCTACTCCAACCTGTACTCTCACTTTTGCCATCCGGCCTCCCCTCCGCCTTGGCCTACATGCTTCTGGCTCTGAATGACAGCAGTGACCAATCCTGTAAAACAGGTACTGTATGGAAGGATTGATAAAAGATAAGCTGTGACACACCCTGCAGAGGAAGGGACAAAGAGGTACATAAAAAAGTAGAGTGAAAATGTGATTATGTAAGGAAAATCAGCTTCTTTAAGTCTGTTTATTTATTTATTTTTTTATAATTTGACTTTATTTCATATATCCATTATAGTAAAAGATACAATCATAAATCTGTAAAATATTGCAAGTCACTTAAAATACATAAATTCAAACAATGCCAACAAATAAGCACACAAACATATGAACTGGAGTAAAACTCATCTCCCACTCTCAAAAGGCACAAATACACTCCTGCACCCCAGTAAACTAATCTTTTATCATGTGTATAACTTTTACAGGATTAACCAGTGCATTATTTATTCTACTTTATAAAGTCTGCACAAACATTTATACACACAAATCAAACTGATGACATTTTTAATTAAATAGTATTTTACTTGACTATTTCCATGTTCCACATTAATACATTGTACTTTTCCTCCTCTATATTTCATATTTCATATTCACTGTTTACTCAACTACATTTATTTAACAGCTACAGTTACTTTTAAGATGGATTTTTCTTTGTCCGTATAGCTATCAAATATTGCTCAACCATTAAAGCTAAGCAGTTAAATCTGCCAGACCCATATTTATAAGTATAAGATATAAATATTGATATTGGTATCAAGCTCAAACATTAAGTTTTATTTGGGCTATAATACTTATTAGCCACCACATGCAAAGCTTTTGCGTCTGCTTCACCATCTACAACAGCAGACAGAAGTGTGTGACTGTGATATATTTGGAGTAACTATTGTCAGTGGCATCAAAGTAGCACATCTGTTTTCAACATGTATCATTCAGTACTCTCAGAAATGAATCCTGCTAAGTTAAGTTAAATTAATCCTGTTAAGTTTAGGTAATGGAAATGACTTTGTTTAAAAAAAAAAAAAAGCTCTCCTAGTTCAAAGACAACAGATTCAGACACTCACAGCATCTTCCCATCGTTTATTGTCTACCCTTAACAAAGCATCCATTTTAACCCAAACCATGATCTTTCCCAAAACCTTACCAAGTCATTTTCATTTTTAAAACAAACCATTGCCGTTCCATAACCTGCACCACGTGTTTTTTTTGTTGTAACCATGATGATGAAGGTCCTGTATGCCTGCCACCAGCATGCTCCTATGGGCTGTATCGGGGGTGGGGATAAACAACCTACTGTATCTACCTAGAGCTGTTTAGGCTGGAGGACTTGTTGTGCTACTCAATTGGCTCGCTGGTCCAGCCACAACACAGATAAAGTGGAGATCAAAATTTAAAAACTGGAAAGATCATAACTGCAGTACTAACCCAAAATGAACTTGCACTCGAATGTGGATTTATTTAGGTGCCCGACTCTCACTTCTCTTGAATACTGAACTGAAACCTGGACATGTTAGGTCAAATGCATCAGCCATTTAATCTAGTCAACAAATGTCAGGCAAGCAGAGATTTAAGAGCTAATCTACTAGCATAAAGTATTATTAAAGTTTATTCAGCGAAACGCCTTAGGCAGACTTATGTCTCATTAGTCTTGTTAAAACAGCAGATAAAAATGTCTTTGATCCTACCAGAAAGTTGCCACAGCAAATTATGTGCTTCCAGTATGATACATTTTGTTTTGTTTTGCCACTCACTTGATACATTTTACCACACCCAGTTGTTCCATTCTCAAACACTACTGCACTAGTTTCATCCCTCTGCACCGTCGCTGTAGGTGAGGCCTGCATTCTTTTTCATTCTTCCCCAACTTTTCACATATACATGCCTTTCATTTCTACCATGGTGTGAAACTTTACTCCAAAGCTCAAATCTCTGCTGTCTATCAGCTATTTGGAGACAAGACATTATGTGGACTAGTTTTGCTTCTTACTAAGTTATAAAGGTTGCACTGCACTCAATAAGAATTGTGTGACCTTTGAATTATGAATAAGAATTATGTATCTCTCTCACTGCTATTTCATCCTGTGCCATATTTTAATACAAATACTCCGTATGGATACTTGTGAGCCACCTGATGCTGATAAACTGCATGGTCAGGGTGAGGCTTTTGTCACCATGAACAGTCACATTAATGTGATACTGAATAAACCAGAAGAAAGGTCACAGTTGTTGTGAGCTTTGTGCTTGTTTGAAATGTCATCGGTCATGGCTGTCATATAAAGTGAGGACTCAAGCCTGATCAAGTCTGGATGGTCTGAGGCCACTCATCATGCAAAACGTCATACTGTACACCAGGTTAAAGTTTGATTTACCAGATGTGTGAGATGCTTTTGTACAGATTAATGAAACTTAAACCAAACTGTGGATATGCCTGTCAGGAGGTGGGGCTGGGTGAGGGTGATTAGTTCATGCAGTATGCAACAATGCTGTGCCTATCTGTTAACGTGTTTGAATTATTTCTGTGAATCAGATTAAAGTCTAGGAAAAAGTCTTGTCATAGGACAAAGAAAACCTGGACATATATTTCATATACATATCTTTCTTCCTCTATCTCCTTTGTAATTTATATGTACACTTATTTGGCTGGCAACTTAACCTTTGATTCTTACTGAGGGTGAAGGTAAAGTAATTGCCCAGTAATAAATCCTGCTTTTCCTTGCTGGACCCTGCCAACACGCTGCAGTTTGATGACTTTAAGATCATTTATCAGCAGCACGCAAATATTTAATATCACCCTTTCTTCCCCTGTTGGATTATGGTGATGTACTGTATATGAATGCCTCAGCTAGATGTCTCCATTCTTTAAATGTGGTTTACCACAGTGCCTTGAGGTTTGTGACGGGTTGTAGTCGACTAACGCACCATTGCGACCTGTATGCTAAAGCACAGTGGTCGTCTCTGAGCATGCGAAGACATGTTCATTGGATGGTGCTAGTGTACAAGGCTTTGGTAGGCCTAGCTCCGGCATACTTATGCTCTCTTTTACATAGATCGGATACCAAATATGCCTTACGGTCTTGTGATAAGTATCACCTCATGGTGCCAACAGTTCGGACCGAAAAAGGGAAACGGGCTTTTGGATTTGCCGCTCCCTCTTCGTGGAATAGTTTCCAAGCAGATTTTAAACTTACTGAATTATGCTCAGTTAAAGCTTTTTATTCTCTTATGGCTCTTAGGCAACAGGACTCTATTGGTCAGTGTATGTGTTTTTAAATTGGTTATATTGTTGATTATTGTATTTATGGTTTTGATTGTTTAAATGTTTAATGTTTTGATTTGTATTGAAACTTATGTATTGACGACATGTGTTGTTGACCTCTTGGCCAGGTCACCCTTGTAAAAGAGATCATGATCTCAATGGGTTTTTTACCTGGTTAAATAAAGGGAAAGAAAGAAAGAAAGAAAGAAAGCCTGGAAGTAACAAATGCATGGACCAGTTTTTCAGCATCACTTTGAGACAGGATGCTCCTGATTTTTGCAATATTGCGTAGGTGAAAGAAGGCAGATCTAGAGACTTGGTTTATGTGTGATTTAAAGGACATATTCTGATCAAAGATGACTCCAAGGTTCCTCACAGTAGTACTGGAGGCAAGAGCTATGTCATCTAAAGTAACTATATGATTAGACAGCATATTTCTAAGGTTTTCAGGCCCAAGCACAATAACTTCAGTTTTGTCAGAGTTTAGAAGTAAGAAGTTGCAGGTCATCCAGGCCTTTATGTCTTTAAGACATGCTTGAAGTTTGACCAGTTGACCTGATTCATTTGGCTTCATAGATAAATATAACTGAGTATCATCTGCATAGCAATGGAAATTTATGTTGTGCTTCCTGATAATATTGCCTAAAGGGAGCATGTATAAAGTGAAGAGAATTGGACCTAACACAGAGCCCTGTGGAACGCCGTGACTAACTTCAGTTTGTGTGGAACATTCGTCATTAACATGAACAAATTGAAATCTTTCTGATAAATAAGATTTGAACCAACTTAGCGCAGTTCCTTTAATCCCAATAACATGTTCAAGTCTCTCCCACCAGGAGGAGGCCCCGGGGAAGACCCAGGACACGCTGGAGGGACTATGTCTCTCGGCTGGCCTGGGAACGCCTCAGCATTCCCCCAGAGGAGCTGGAGGAAGTGTCTGGAGAGAGGGAAGTCTGGGCATCTTTGCTTAGACTGCTGCCCCCGCGACCCGGTCCCGGATAAGCGGAAGAAAATGGATGGATGGATGGATGGATTTGTATTGAAACTTATGTATTGACGACATGTGTTGTTGACCTCTTGGCCAGGTCACCCTTGTAAAAGAGATCGGGATCTCAATGGGTTTTTTACCTGGTTAAATAAAGAGAATAGTCTTCAAGCCCTGAATTAACACTTATATCAAGTGGACAATCTTTCAGAGTGCCAATAAGAGGAAAGTCAATAAAAGTGTTGCCACCTTTTATTCCCCAGTTGTTGCCCTCACGCTGCTTCTGTGCACACTCCTCATACCTACCGTAATTTACATCCTCTGTGAAGTAACAACATTGGTAACACTTTATTTTACAGGTTTGTAAACTCCAGTTGATTTCTAAATAATTTCTCAAGATGTTTCCTGGAAGGAACCATATAATTTGGTAATAATTACAGGTAGAATTAGAGAGTGATCAGTTGGTACAGTTCCAGTTGTTTTTCAGTGCTAAGCTACCAAACTTGAGAGGACAGAAGGTGAACTCTGCATGCATGTTAAATCTGTCTACAAAGAACCATCCAATTCAGTATAAATGAAGAATACCATTTCAATTAATTAATAAACAATAAATATTAGCTGGGGTTTACATTGACCACTTTCTTTCATGCAAATTCATCTGGAAGCCAATAATAAAGTCAACACAACCTTAGAACTTTGTATCTTTTTTTTCTGTAATTAATACCAAACTACATGGTTCTTTCCAAGAAACATTCAAGAAATTATTAGGAAATAATGGACCTGTAAAATGAAGTGTTACCACAAAATCATATCAGATCATAGTTTCAGTCATTATTTTTACTGAGAAATTGTTAAAGGTGTCATTACAGCTGCAACCCTGGCTGCTTCATCAGGCAGTGGCATAGCAAAACTAAATAACTTGGTGTAACCTACTTAGCAGATGTTTCTTTTGTACTTCTGCAGTATGTGTAAACTGGGTGTGGACACTTTACAATGTCTGAGGTGTAGTCTGGTAGCTCATAGTTCCTTATAGTGAATATCTGAATGAGTTCTCATTCAGAAGACTGAAATGATACCGACTGCTTCTGTCCTTTATGTCCATACTGAATACAGTGTTCAAACATTCACAGTGTTGCTTGGAAAATGTATATGTGACCCCGCAGGCTGATTAAATCAGCACAAGCTAATTGGAGTCAGGAGTCAGCAAACCTGGTGTCAATCAAAGAAACTAGAAGGCAGGGTTGGGTTAAGCACTCAAACATTTTTTAGCTTGCTATTCGAAGGAAGCAAACTTTGTCAGGAGTGATATGAGTCATGCCTCATAAAATTGAGCTCTCTGAAAACTTGCAATCAAGAATCTTTGAATTACATAAAGCTGGAAAAGGTTACAGTAATCTCAGAGAGTTTCAATACTGATCAGTGCTTTGTTTGCCAAATTATCTAGAAATAGCTACAGTTTATTACTGTGGCTCTCTCTAGTAGTGGTCAACCAGCTAAGTTGACTCCAAATGCTTAATGCTTTTTTTAAAAAACAAAAATAATAGCGAAAGGCTTAAGGAAATCATTTAACCCGGTTAGCATCTGTATTCATGAATCTACCGCACAAATCATGGTGCTTGGAGCATGGTGTCCATGTCAGGTCACCAGGCCACTGCTCTCTAAATAAAACATCAGTGACATTAAGCATTTGATGTTACTCAGAATAAAAGTCAGACTTTGGAATATGTACATACTTAGAAATATCTTGGCACTATTACTGATTCAAAACTGAATTTAGAGGCCAATTGCGAGGCTGTGTATAAGAAGGGACACCTGCACTGTTTAAAGAAAATATCCCCTTTGCATATTGATTGTGCTATAATGACAATATTTTATTGGGCCTTCGTTTAATCTATTTTGCCATTTTCCTTGGTAGCATGGCTTGGTCATGTGACCTGAAGGGACAGGAATTCTTCAAACAAAACTGTAAAATGGTCAAGTCAGCTGATAGGTGAGGCACAGGTTTACCCAACAGTACACCTGTATACTAAACAGTTACAGAGCATAACTTCCTCTAGTCTAAAATGATACACATGCCTTGTTTCAGGAGTTCTGCCCTCTCCGTCTGGAAGGAGGTTCTGTGCCAAGAGTGCCAAGATGCAGAGCGAAGCAGTATAAAAATAGCTGCCGAGATCACTTTTTTTAAGTTTGATGTTTTGTGTGTTTTTTTTAATTTGTTTTTAATGGTTAATATATGTTGTATATTAGCTATTGTGGTGGTATGGTGGAGCAGTGCCACTTTCATCTCACAGCAAGAAGGGTTTGAGCGATGGCCGACCCGGGGCCTTTCTGTGCAGAGTTTGCATGTCCTCCCTCTGCCTGTGTGGGTTCTCTCCGGGTACTCTGGCTTCCTCCCACAGTCCAAAGACATGCAGCTTAGGTTGACTGGCGACTCTAAATGTCCCGTAAGAGTGAATGTGAGTGTGTGTGTGGTTCTCTGTCTCTAAGTGTCAGCCATGTGATAGACTGGCGACCTGTCCAGGGTGTACCCCGCCTCTCGCCCAATGTCAGCTGGGTTTGGCTCCAGCGCCCCCATGACCCTCTTTAGGATATAATGGATGGATGTTATTTATTGTTGTATGCCATGTGTGTATGTAGTTTGTTGAGGAATGCATTGTGCTGCACATGAATCTCCTTTTGGGTACCATTAAAATCTGAATCTGAATTAGATCCATTACAGAATAAAAGTTACCTTCTGGAGTGGCCCAGTCTAAACCCAACAGAGGTGACTTGAGCTCAGAAAGCTGTTCACACCAGACAGCTTAAGAATACAATATGTGTGAGCTGAAGCTGTTATGGAAAGAAGACCAGTCCAAAATTCCCCCTGAACACTGTGCAAGTGCCACAAACCAGAAGCGCTTGTTTGCCAAAGGTTTGACCTGCTATTAAATCCAGTGGTTTGCTTACTTTTTCTACCAGCACTGTGGATGTTCAAAAGCTGTGTTGCAGTAGTCCTAAATAACCCTGTTCATATTTGGTTTATGAGGTGCAGAGGGTTTTGTTATCCTTGCAACACTTGAATATTTCAATGTTTTAAAATATTCAGAGGCCTTAACAAACAAACCCACACACACACACACACAAATCTTTCTCCATTATTGTTGTCAACAATTTCATACACAGAGGCCACTTACTGTATGGACTTACTAAACAGGTACATCCACTTGTTTGGGGTGAACTAGCTCCTGTCTCTGCTTTAGGCACTGCTACCATAACATTTCTTTACTATTTTAATAGCTTTGCCTCTGGATACTGAAACCTGTCAAACAGCTCCAGGATTCCATGTTTTGGGGCATTTTGTTGGGCCGTTGTTGGGTCCGACTTAAATGTCAACCAGAGTGAGTGGACATTTTACTTTTGTTTGTTTTATGTTTTTATTCAGTTGTTTTGTTCAGCTAGTTAACCTAAAGTATGCCTTGTAGCTATTGGTCAAACAGAAGTGAACATAAGTAAAGACTACTGCTGGTACAGTTACTTCAAATTCTACTCATTTCAACCCACTAGTGACATATCTGACCATAGCGTTACATTTCCTGAAAACATACTGTGTCCTCCTAGAGTGTTGATCTAGTTACCTTCATATCTGATATGCATTGTGTTTGGGTGGAGCACATTCTTGTATAAATAAGCCACCACAGGTTGTGAAAGTCTGAATCTTTGCAGATATAAGTGACAGTGACTCTTGTTTAGTGGAAAAATGTCCAAGAATTTGGACCAAACATAACGTGATGTTCTGCTGAGACAAAGGTCACACCACAAGAACACTTCAGTGGCACTTTACTGTAATGGCCCTGTGTCATTTCCTGACATTGTTTTCATACCAGTCTTTACATTTTGTAGTTATTGCATTCTCTAGCAACATATTTTTACATTTAGGCATTCAACTCTGGGACCAGTAGGTGTAAAAACATTGCTCTTCTTCCAACATTTCCTATAAATTTGCATTACAGTGCTTTCAAATAAACTAGTATACTATAAGAATGCATTGGGTTGTAGTATGTAGTAGTTGGTTATGGCAATGAATAGTCAAATACTTACTGAAATTATAAGAAAACCTTAATTATGAGAACATGATGTCTTCATTATTACTGTAATAGAATGTGAAGAATCCAGTCAAACACAAGCAGAGAGTGACTGGTCAGACTGGTGTCCACATTTACTGCATGGCTGTATTCTTTATTTTTACACACACACACACACACACACACACACACACACACACACACACACACGTTAGATACTTTATTTGAATCCACCAATAATATCAACTCACACTTCTACAGAGGCAACTCCCCCACTGTGACATTTCATAGGTAGAGAAAAGAACATAGCCAGGTTACTGCAGATATGGAGGCGAATTTCTTCATTTGTTTAGCTTCGCACACACTTGCACAGTTGCTGTATCTCAGCAGTGACAGTGAGACTCAGATGTGGAGGAGAATTGAGTTTCTTCATGTCTGCCTCCAGCTTCTTTGTTCAGCATTTTACTGCAGTGTAGGCTAAGCATACCTTTTTTATAAGGAACAATAGCACATTGTCCTTGGTGGGTTTTGAACTTGAACATCACAGATTTGATTCACTGGAATTTCATTACAACAAAGTTGATAAAAGTCAGAAGGTCAAAAGCCCAGATCTGAATGAGTAGAATCAAACTATTCATTAACCATATGGAGAATAATGAACAAGCACAATAGAGAGAACTGGAGGCCTTTAGACATACAGACACTCCCCTCCCTGCGTGTTTTGGCATCCTCATAAGTTTGTGGGTGTGTTCACTATGAGGGAGTATTGTTAGATTGGTTTTTAATCTGAGCTTCACGGTTTCACCACCTGCGAAAGGTACACACCCTTACTACACAGCGGCCACAAGTCAGGCATGGAAATATCTTCTGGAGGCCAAGTGAGGAGAATGTGGTCAGCGTGCAATGAATGTGTAGAATAAAACGTAATGTGACTGTCTGTCTGACAAACTAGAGAATGTCCCCTAACAAGCTTTGCACTGCAGAACTGCTTATAAATTTTACACAGGGTTGCAAAGTCAACAGTTTGGCATGCTAACACATTTCCAAATACATCCACACTGTTAGCTTGGAAATCACCTGGAGGTATTACTTTACAATTCTGGACTTTAGCACCTTGCCTACAGCCCATACGCATGGGGGCACACACACACACACACACACACACACACACACACACACACACACACCCCACCTTACTATCATTGTAGTCAAGCATGGGAACACTGGCACAATCTGCAGTCTGACTGGATGACTCACTCTTTATCAGACAGGGGAGATCATGAACGTTGTCTAGCCAAACAAAAACCTAGCAACCAAATCCTTTGCTTCTGTGAGTGGGAATTTGAAAACACCTGCCTTTTTGTGTGTGATGTCATAATTGGTTTATGTGGTTGTACCGTGGTTTCTTGGATTTGTGTTTTTATTTATTTATTTTTTTTGTTTTGTTTAAACAGTTGTGCTACATTGATCATTACAGATTTTGTCTGTGACAAAGGATTAAAAAATAATCTGTCAATTTCACAGATTGCAAAACACAATATGAGCAAACAGCTTTCAGTGCTGTGATAAATGCTGTTGTGAGAATGTTGGTTTCTCAGTCTGTTGTTGTTCAAACTGAAATATTGCAAAAACTATTGGTCGGGTTGCTATGCCAGTTTGTACAGATACTAATGCTACCCAAAGGAAAAATCCTACTCATGTTGGTAAGAGTTCAGTTTGTCCGTTGCTTTGGGAGATAATGAAATACCAAAACTAATAAAGACATTCCCATTAGCTTTAGTGGTACATTGTGTTTAGTGCTAATTAGCAACTGTTAGCATGATAACCAGTTGAATTCAGACCTAATAAATAGTACCCTCTGAACATCACCATCATCACTGAGCATGTTAACACCCTAATGTTAGCATTTAGCTAAAGGCACCTTGGCAGGCTCATAGACTGACAGTAGCCCTGTGTGAAAAAAGCTGTGGTCACATTCATTTGAAAGGGTGGGAGGGTGTCAACATAGAGTGCCCCAGCAAAAAAACAAAAAAAAAACAAGAACAGCTGTCTGACAAAAATTTGGAACCAGGCTCCACTTTTGATGCAACAGAACATCATCACGGCAAGGCGCCATGTTTGGCAAACGCACGCAAGCATACATTGCTTGTAAATCATTTTATATTGTGAACACGGTATTTCCCAGGTTACCCTTGCATTCTTGTGACAAAAAATAAAGTAGTTACCGCTGTGATAAAAGAGGACCTCTCTGCTGATTTTACAAACCCCTGTTATTTCAGCTGAGTTTCCTGGTTCAGCGCCTCTCTGCTTCCTTACACAACACGCCCTCACTGACACAGACCCTGGTGCTGTTTTAAGACAGGGCCTGTTTTGGTCTGAGTGTTTTGATGTCAGGTCATTCTGATCTAATTTCAGAAACAACCTGTATACTGAATATCCCACTTCTCAATCTGAACACTTCATAGGCTGTAGTGCTGGACAGTCACTATGACACAGAGACAACTTGTCAAAGCAGGTCTGTCTGTTTTGCCATCAGTGAACACATTCCTGGGACACCACCCACCCAGTCAGAGGTTCAACACTATCACTGGCCTCACGCTGACTCAGTACCTAACGGCATTCTGTAGAAGTCATACACTTTCTCAGCCAACATCTGCTTCCCCTGTTTCAACAGAGATTACTAGAAGTTACTGCTATGTGCTTTTTACACTGAAACCCACAGATTCTGTGTGCAAATCAAATTGTAAAGGCTGTGGCTGCTGAGCAGATGCTCAGTCAACACAAGGCGCAAATCATGTTTGGGGTTGCAACTGAGAGTGGCTAATTATACCAGAACTACAACAACATGTAGGTTTAAAATTGTATTCATATGCATTTATATTTTTTTATGTCATACTATAGACTTCACTGAAATATGTTATATCTGATGTAAGTACTACTTGGAATATAAAGTATTTGATCTTTGCATTCAAGCAGATGTTTTTTTTGTAACATATCTACACTGGTAGTTGTAAAAAAAATAATAATTCTTGACTCTGTTTCCCACATTCTCACCCCCCAGTTAATTCTAACAAATATGTAGCCACCCCCTGTTATTGTTCCTGCCGTGCCTAGCAACAACTGTCTTGTCACTACGTACTCATCACTCCATACATTCATTTTTGTGGTTGTGTGTGAGTGTGAGTGTAAGTATGTGTGAGTGAAAACTCAGTTTGGAACATTAGTCACTCACTGCCATTCCTGTGAGAAATCTGTGAGACGTTGTGCAATGAAGATTTAGTTAGCTTGTGTAAATATGGAATAAATGATACAATAACAATGGAGGATGAAACAATAGAAAGCTTCTGCTTCTGTCTGCAGACTCCTGGGCACATACCTGCATACTAGCATGTTTGAACAAGTGAAGGAAAAGTGAGAACCTGTCATCAAACCACTCCACCCTTCCAGAACACCACATAGTAGGAAATTATTAACTCATAAACCATGCTCCGGAAACAGGATGTCAGAGCTGCAGAGCTCTCATATTGCTGCATTCACACAGTGTTAAGAGAGTCAAAAAAAAGTATGACAGAACCCAGGTTTGATGGCATTTAGAGTTTGCCCAATAAATTAACAGTTGTGAGAGGTTGGAGAGTCGAAGAACAGACATTGTTCTGCCATATTTAGGATAACAGTTTCTATTTTAGTATTTTGTGCTTAGTGGGAGGGAAAGTAAATGTAAACATCCTAATCATAATAATTTCTCTGTATATTTTAAATTAAAATCAATCAAAAAAGATGCTGTAAGATGCTGGCTGGAGTGTTTTTAAATAAAAAAGGTTTCTGCAGGACAGTGTGACACACACGTGCATTCTTCAGTCAAAGTTATGTGTGCATGACACACATGAACAGAGAGAGTGTGAGCGAACGCATTTTTATCAGCCTTGGACATCAGAGATTAAGTTTTCAAGACATCCCCACATGTCAAGTATCCCACGGTGAGTCCCAGGGAGATCACAAAATGAAACAACCCCTGAGTAGATTATTCTGCCCTTAATACTCAGTAATCATGAGTTACCTAATGATGGGCTGAGTTGTATTGCACTGTGTCACCACAGCTTATGAACCCTTTGTCACTTTAACACAGCTTTTGTTTAGTGTGGTTTATGTTGATATAAAATAGAACTGAAAACGCTGAGAAAAACATTTCACATCACCAACACTTTCTGATCCATGCAGAAGTTCTGGACAACCCTCTGAAAAACATAATACAAGAAAACATTTGTCCTTCCCAGGAATAGTTGAGGAAATAAAACATCTGATCTTCTGTTGTGAGCAAAAGCTTTGTTTTTATAATCAATTATTAGGACAGAACAAATGAGGTTATGCAACTTTGCACCTGTGCTGTTATCTGTGGAGTTTAATGACTGGTGAGCACACTATTTGTGATTAACATAGTGTTAGGTTATGATTCTCTGGAAACCATTCTGAGGCTGGATACAATCTGCATTATCAATTGTAACAATTCACCCATTGTTAAAATATTGTGCTTGGGCTAGGGCAGGTTAGCTCTGTCAGATCATAGATTTGGATGGTTGGAACTGGGCCAGCGTGGTCCAGCTGACTGTTTGGCCCAGTTGCTGGGTGCCCCAGTGTTATGGATAAATTTAACCAGTGTCTTTGCACATCTGCCTTCAAAAGATGCCCTGCAGGGACTGAACTACTTGACAAGCAAGCTTCTCTGAAGGCCATAGAAACCAAACACTAAATGTTTCGAATGGCTTAGATGGGTGCGACCGTGAAGGTATGAATGACATACTATACTATGAAGCTTTGACCTCAGAGGCTCGTTTATTCAAAAAATGTTTTACTAACTATTGCGTACTGAACCTGCCACAGGCAAAACAAATCAGCTGGGGAGAACTCTGGTGTGACTTTGAACAACAACAGCCACTACAACCACCTCCTCCTGGCAAGTTTGCTGCTAATACTGAATGGGTGGTTACGTTCATTAAAGAAAAAGTTGTGATTGTGATTATGTTTCCTACAAAACAAAGGTTCAGTAGCAGTTAGCAGTTTAGTTTTATATAAACTAGTAATTTAGGAGGCAGGGTTACCAAACCCACTGTAGTGGTTAGTGCAGTCACCTCACAGCAAGAAGGTTCCAGGTTTGAGCCTGGGCCGACCCGGGGCCTTTCGGTGCAGAGTTGGCATGTTCTCCTTGTGCCTGCATCGGCTATCTCCGGGTACTCTGGCTTCCTTCCACGGTCCAAAGACATGCAGCTTAGGCTGATTGGTGACTAAATTGCAAGACAGCAATATATATATATATATATACAGTATATATACGTATATATATAAATATATGTGTGTGTGTTTGTGTGTGTGTATGTGTGTGTGTGTGTGTGTGTGTGTGTGTGTGTGTCTGTGTGTATTTCAAATGCAAGTCCATTGTTCTGTAGCCTAACCTAAAAAAAGACAGGCTTCTTCAGAAAGCAATAGTTGTTGTTGTTATTGTGGCATGCTTTGCTTTTAGCATTGGAAAATCAACACACCTGCACCAGGCATCCTGAATGTTTAATACTCTTACTTTCTGCCAGTTTCCATCCTCCGCCTGTCAGTCATCTCCACCCCAAGGGCACCAGAGGAAGTGTTAGACCTGCTAGTTGAGCTGAGAGTACAGCTTTTATTTTATGGGTTGCTAACACTTGTCAGGCATGTACTTTTTACAATATGTCAAGTCAGGACAAATTCAAGACACATCCTGAATGAGACAGTTTGATGTGTTGTATTGTCCCTGGTGCAGTTTTAGTGTTTTAACAATTACATCTGACAGTTTACACAACTAAATCACAGCACCCTGGAGAGGCATCAGACACTAATGGTTTTTACTAGAAAGTCATCCTCTTTCCATATTGGCATTTAGTCTAAGTGTCATAACCATCAATTCAGGATAGATTTTACATATGTTACTTTGTTGTTCTTCTTCTTCTTCCACTTTTGGCTGCTCCCGTCAGGGGTCGCCACAGCGAATCATTAGTTGCCACCCAACTGACAATGCGCATGCTAAACATGACATGTTTTATGCCGGATGCCCTTCTGGATGAAGTCTAATTTAGAGTTGCCAATCAACCTAACCTGCATGTCTTTGGACTGTGGGAGGAAGCCAGAGCACCCGGCGAGAACCCACGCAGGTACAGGGAGAACATGCACATGTGTTACTTTGTTAATGCGCACAAAATGAAAAGTTAAGTTAAATACCTGGCAGGCATGCCAAAGGATGATAAACTGGCTATAAGGAGTTTCTGTAATCATAAACTGTTAGTGCAATGTTGGCTGGGTGTGTTAGTAATATAACCAAAGCTGATACATGAAAAGCTGTTGCATAGAAAATCTGAAGCACAGTTAAAAGAAAGTTGAAGATGACTGACGGCAAAATGACTGAAAAATTATGGAAAACTTAACTCAGAGGTTCAGGGCAAGTGCAGTGTTGCAGCAGTTCCCTGCAGGTAGCTGGAAAGAGCCAGGGCGGGAGGTTGTTCACTCAAACTTCCCTACTCACTGAGTTGTCACTGCATTTACTCTGCAGACAGCCCTCAGGAATTCTAACACACTGTTGTACACAGAGGTGCATTGTGTTGATTGCATGACGGGGGGGGTTGGGAGGCTGTATTACCATGATTGACATGGTAATACAGACATCCTCGCCCCCATACCTTCATTTGTCAGACTTATATTTGACACAAGTCTGACAACAGTTTAGTCATAGGTGTAGGTGTGGCAAGGGCACACCTTAAACATGACATCAAGATGGGCCTGTGCCTGGTTTGCAACTCACTGGCTTGCAGCATAGTCATTGTTACCTGCTACAACAAGAACAGTGCACAATAGATCAGCTGTCTACTGCAGGAGCCGGTGTGATCCTGGTCTCATCTGCAGAGTAGTATTATGTATTTGTACTGAACAAATGTAACAAATGTAACCATATAATGCAATTATGCAAAAACTATCACAACTATGCATTTTATAACTTTGACCAATAATATTACACTAGCAATATAGGCACTCTTTTCTGTAGCTCACAGTTTGAATGAGGTTGACCCTCTTGCACAAAAGGAGTCAGAACAGAGTAAGTTTTTCTTTCACCTGTTCTTTTTATGTATAATTTTACCAGCTCTTTATTTTAGTATTGTAGTTTAAGTGCAGTACTTTCATCTTACAGCTGTAGTATTTTTACAGACAGAAAACACAACTTCATAAAATATGATGTGTCGTAAATGTCACAAATATGTGTTGCTGCAGCATTTACAAGATTAAAGTGATGCTGACACAATAGTATATAAATAATAATGTTAGGCAATTTGTCAGGATGATTAATACAGCTTTTGAGGACTTAGTACAGTTTGTGAGCATTACTTCCTTAAAGCAAGTTAGATATTTTGGGAAATACACTTAGCTTTCTGCTTTCTGGTGGAGAGTTAGATGAGGAGACTGACACCACTCTTGCACCTGTTAAATGTAAAACTAGCTCACATGTCATTTTTACACTTTGTTTTAGATAAAACAAACAAGACATAAAGTCCTATTACTGAGCTTCAGAGATACTGGTACTCCAGGCTAACTGTTTCCACTCTTTGTGCTAAGCTAACTGTCTTATAGCCTTATAGATAAACATGAAAGTGTTAGCTGTCTTCTTTATCATCTAGCTTTCCACCATACTGAATGCTATTCCTGTACTTGAGTGAAAAATAAAATGCAAACTTCTTTTACCAGTATGCAATAGTTCTTATAAGGAAGTAACAGAAGTCTTTCTTTCGGCTCAGATGCAAATACATTTCTTTAATTCCATAAATCACCACAGCTTTCCCACTCATACCAAGCAAAAATATGAAGCACGATAAGGGTTATTTCATGTCTGCTGTTACTGCAAACATATTTGCACATGCTCACTCTGCAATCTAATTTCTTTCATGGTGTTAAATGCTCATGTCTTCAGAGTTTGAAAGCATCATTTGTTGAAGTACACCAGCACTCAGAGATCTGGACTGGTGGGATATGGGCAGCTTTTCTGTCTTTAACTTCAGGAGAGCTTTTATATCCTCAGGTGCAGCACCACCACACATAATTCATGTTCTGATCCCATTCCTAAGGCCTCATAACTAATCATGTAGCATATGAGAAATTGCCATGTTTCTATATATCATGTGTTACTTCAGTATACTTACAGACTCTAATTAGCTTTTGCTGTATTGGCTGTAGTTATTATTGAATGTTTTGTATATGTGTTGTGTAAATTTTAAATAAGTCCATATGTTTTTTTGTTTTTTTTTTTACAGTATGTGATTAAAGGTGTTGGGAGTATGACATATGCTGAAATTTTGTAGGAGTGCATCATACAGTAACCTTCACTACATTTAGCAACTTCTGAATTAGTGTGTACCTGGACCGAGGCAGGCTGGGACCCGCCAGGGGTTTCACAGCAAAAGCTTCTGCCAGGGAGGTTTTCTTTGTTAGACTGTTAAAAGTATGACTTGCTTTTGTGCATGTGCATTAGTGTGTTGACATATCAGATTAACTACATAGCAAGTCCTTTCAGGGTGATCACAAATGTATCTTTTATAGTAATCTGTTTCTCCAAAAGTGATGAGTTGGTATTAAGTGCTCAGTTAAATGTTACATTTACTGTCTTAGTGCAGACACTTACTGTACAATACTCGACAATAAAACACCATGTAAATTACAGCTTGAAGAGTTTTTTTTGTTTGTTTGTTTTTGACCAAACAGCTCTCCGGGTGTTGCCAGCAGCAGCACACCAAAAAAAAAAAAAAAACATTTTTGTGACTGATTTTCTTTAACTGTTTAGGTACAGCAGGTTTGGCATAAAGATGCTGGCATCGTAGTGGATTATTGTTCCTCCCAAGTAACTCCATTTTTTTAAAGTTTTTACATTGAAAGTTGTACTGATATTACAGCAGTGCTTTTTGCTGGCCCGGGACAAGATTGAACAGCAGTGGAAAACACAGAAAACAGTGTCATCTGCTGGCTGAGCAGGTGTTGTGCAGTGATCACTGGCGTTGGCAGTGACCTGACTACATCATACACTAAAGAACTTAGTAATTTACAAGAAAGCCTGAACATAGACTCGATCATTAGCACGTCTACACATTAGCGTCTCTTCATTATAAAGAAAGTTGTGTTGTTGGCTCTTAACAGTAGAAACCATTATCAGTATAAAATGATTATTGGGTGAAGGCACTTTGGATAATGAATCATTAAAGAACTGGACAACAAAACAGAGTAGGTGTGTTTTTTTCTCAACACCCGAAAACATAAATCATGAATCTAAAAAGATCACTCCTCAGCCACAGCTTCAGTCTTCACTGGCTCCTTCTTCTCCACAGCAGCTGGCCCCTCAACTTCTACATGTTCCTCCTCCTTTATCTCTACCTCCTCCTCTTCTTTCTTCCCTTCTCTCTTGATCACCACAGTCTCTGTCTTGGTTACTGTGCTGCTCTTCGCGGCTGCTCCCTCAAGGTCAGTGACAAGATCTCTGCTAGCTTCGTCTCCTCCAAAGGAGCCAGCGATGTAGGACGGGGTGCGGGAGCTCTCCAGACTGTAGGTGTTGTAATTCACAGCTGCAGATTCAGAAATAAAGGATAAAGATTAGCATCAGTTAGCATTAGCAAACTGTAGTGTAGCACTTCAGGACCATGTCCCAGGCCAAGCCAACAGTTTCTAGTTCCTCTTTCTCACGAGTTCATAATGTTGCAAAAGTCAAGATTTAAACACTTTAAACATTCACCAATATAGGGCATGAACTTACAAGTCCGCTTGAATATATTGGTCTTGATTCCAGTTGCTAACCTGTAGAAAGAAACATAAAAGAAAACAATGTAGTACACTAACTGATATTTCTATAAAAGATGCTGTTCTTATCACTTCCACAAGGTGCTCCCACACTCACATCTTACCTGTCCTCCTCTCCTTCCAGCAGTTTCCTGTAGGTGGCAATCTCAATGTCCAGCGCGAGCTTCACATTCATCAGCTCCTGGTACTGGCGGACTTGAAGGGCCATGTCCTGTTTGGCCCTTTGAAGAGCTTCCTTCAGGTCTCTGATGCGTAGTTTAGCATCCTTTACTGCCAGTTCACCACGTTCCTCAGTCTCTTTCATCTGACCTTCCAGATTGTTTCTCTTAAAGTAGGTAAAGACAAACAGAGTGAATTTACAAATTAAGCAGTCTAGGTACAACCAACAAGACATATTCCCGAATATTAAGGAATAAAGACATGAAAAACAAAATCTTATTAGTACCAAAAAAGGTCTAAATATGCAAAAATCTGTTATCCTCACCTGTGCTTTCACCATGTCAATTTCAGACTGGAGCCTCATTATCCTGCGGTTTATGTCAGCAATCTGGGCTTTGGTTGACTTCAGGTCATCACTGTATCTACCTGCTGAGTGCTGCATCTCTGCATCCTGACACACACAGAGATAAGTCGAGCTGACACCACTGAAGCACAAAGTGACAATCTGGGTGTCTTTCAGTTGTCTTGAGAGTCTGGTGTCTTTCCAGAGGTTGCTGTTGTTAGTCTTTAACCTCTTTTTGGGCATGTTTTAATTCAGCATGGACACAACAGAAGTCAATTGCAGATTTTAAACTACAATGATGAGCAAACACCAAAATCAGTGTGTTTAGTTTCTATAACATCATGTGTGTACTAGGGAATGTAGGTAAGGAACAGTAAAGGTTGGGTAAAATGAGCAGAGGAAGAATAAGTTGAGACAAAATAGTAAAAGACACGAGAAAAAGTTGAAGACATCCTGCATTATCCACCACCCTCATCTAGCATGCTTTGGTAGTAGACTTCAACTTCCAATTACACAGTAATAAGAGTGGTCTCACCTTAGTCTGGTACCATGACTCAGCTTCAGCTTTGCTGCGGTTGGCAATGTCTTCATACTGGGTACGGACCTCAGTGACAATGGCGTCCATGTCGAGATTACGACTGTTGTCCATCTCCACCACAGCAGATGTGTCCTTCATTTGGCTCTGCAGATCATGGATTTCCTACATAGGAAAACATGAACAGAGGATTAGCAGACATGGGAAAACATCATTTTGAAGATGTTTTTCTTAAAGATGACCCCAGGCTAAATCATTTATTCATTATTGTGTTGCTGTAAAGCAAAGTAAAGTTCTTACTGCATCATAGATAATCTTCAGGAACTCAATCTCATCAGAGAGCCCATCAAGTCTGGCCTCCAGCTCCACTTTGGTCTTGAAGGCTGCATCTATGTCCTGCGAGAAAGAAGACGGTACTGAAAATATCCATTGTTGCACATAGCCCCGGCCCTCACAGCCACTGTGTGGCCTCGTCGTGTTCGAAGACTAATGACAGTTTTAAGATCAAGAACATGACAGAAAATCTACACAGACCTGCTTTAGGAGGGCAAAATTGTTCTCACACTCCTGTCGCTTGTTGAGCTCATCATCATACCTGGAACATAGAGTTAAGACTTGTCAGTGTGTCCTTAAAATAAAAACTCCATCTCACCCATACACCAGACATTAAGAGCAAGCCCACAGACAGCACCATTAATGTTGCATATAATTCTCTATGTAGATTTGTTTTGAGGTGTTTATATAGAAAACGTCATTGTTTTAGGTATGAATCATTTAACTGTTTGCGATTTCATGGGATTCATTTTGTTTTCTAATGTGTTTATTTTAATTGTCCTTCTTAGTCAGTGCAGTTTCTGGTCCCATATGGCTCTTCATAGCCACTCAGACATGTACAATATCCACTTTTCTTTGTCCTTGGAATTTTCAAATTTCAGTACAAAGCTCCTTTTGACTGGAATGATCTTGTTTTTCTGAGAACACTTACCTCTCACCACTTTATTTTCTTATGTTAAAACAACCTGTTCATGCTTTTAATTTGTGCATACTTTAACGTATTAAATGGTGTTTGTAATTAAATTACTTTGTACAATAGCTTAGGTCAAGGGACTTGGGTGGGAGTGAGTGATAGAGCTGTCTGTATTTGTATATTTGTAGTGTACGTTTTTTAATGTTGTTTTGTTTATATGTATTTATATCCTTGGGACCCCCTCGAAAATGAGACGTTACATCTTAAGGGCTCCTTTCAATACATTTAAGTTTCAATTCATTAAGGCATTAGATTGATTTAAAGAGTAATTACCCATATTTGGTACTTTTTGAAACTTTGGCCTCGGTAGAAGTTCAGATAATGTTTTGTGGATCTGGACATTACCTGGCTTGTTTTTAAAAATAGAACCATAAGCAGTTACCTTTAAGATAAAAAGTCTGGCTCCACTCACATGGTTTTGAAGTCCTCGACCAGGCCCGTAATGCTATGCAGGTCAGATTCCAGTCTGGCCTTCTCATGACCCAGGGTGTCCAGCTGCTTATGCAGGTTAGCAGTGTAGGCTTCAAACATGGAGTCGATGTTGGAGCGGGATGGGATCTTTTTCTGTACCAGTTTCCACTTGGTCTCAAGCATTTTGTTCTGCTGTTCTAGAAAGCGTACCTGCAGAAACAAGATACAAAACTGTGCAGTGAGGAGAGGACATGCTTACAGAGACATAGTCAGTTGTATGCAAAGAGGTCAGATGAGTGAGTGGCTTCACTTTGTTGATGGACATCAACTGAAAGAAAAATGACTAATTGAACTTCCCACCTCCAGCAACCTCTAAATGTCACATCAGTTACTCTCTATTCTAACTCACAGATTTCAACACAAAGGGGCACTGTTTCCCAATCGGGACACAGTTTGGCCCTGTAAAACTTCTCTGTTCTACACCCTGACCCTGGGTGGGGTCCTGCTGGTAAGTACAGTGACAGATAACTAAAGAATCTAGTCAATCTCAGGTGGAGAATAGTGCAAGCATCTGTCTCCTGACTGACAAATAAGTAATCTCTGTTTGATAGTGGGTGACTGATTTACAGGAGTGGATTCCTTTCTTGCCTATTACACCAAGTGGGTGTTGTTTAGAGTCTCTGCTACATATTTATACTAACTACTTCCCTCTGTGTTTAACACGCTGGTCTCAGGCAAACCCTTCCCCTGCCACTCCCACTCTTTTTCTGCTGGGTTTGTGTTACCGAGTGTTTGTACAAGCATTGAATATTCAGACAATAAAATGTGAAAATAATATAATAGGTAAGTTTTTGAAAACCAAATATCTGAACAGAACAGTGCAGGAAAACACCTGGCACTTTGACTCTTGCAGGATATGGCTCTCCATGGATGTACTTCTTGAAGCAAAATGTCTCTGCTCTTTATCTCAGCCTTGTATGTATCCAGGTTGATCCTCTCAGCTGGGATCTGTGATTTCATCATTTTAGCAAGTTAACCCTCAACTCAGAACAGACTCACTGAGCCCAACTTTTAGCAGACATTGCTATTTATACAGTTTTCACAGGGATTGTATTGTGAACTCAGACCTTTTCACCTTGAGCTAATTTGATTTGCAGTACATTCATTTCCTCTGAGGCTCCTGAGTTATTTTCTACTCTCTGTAGAATTTTATTCCAACAGCTATGGATGATAAATAGGAAACAAACCCCTAAAAAACAACATGCAGTATGTGCTGCTACTGCTGGAAATTTCCCCAGGTAGATTTTATGATATAAGAAACACAACTTACTGCAGAGACACTGACTTTAATTTTTAATGTATCATCCTAAACCTGAGTCAACTGACCTTGTCAATGAAGGAAGCAAAGCGGTTGTTCAGGGTCTTGAGCTGCTCCTTCTCCTGGGTGCGGCTTGCCTTGATGTTGGGGTCAATCTCCAGGTTCAAGGGGGCCAGAAGTCTCTCATTCACGGTCACTGCTGTGATGGGAACTACTACTCTGTTGGCCAAGCCACCTCCCATACCTTCACCGAAGTCCACATAGTCAAATTCAGCACCACCTCCTCTTGGTCTATACCCACTGACCACCTTATGCACCCTAGTGCCCAGGGGAGCACCACTACTTCCCACTCCCCCATAGGGACCACAGACAGCGTAGCTCTGCCCAGCACCATCCACACCATGGCTTCCATAGCCTGAGAAAGACAGGCTGCTGAAGCCCTGGGCTGGACCCCTAGAGGTTGTCACAGGGGAGTAGGTGGTGGTCTTCATGGCTTTGATAGACATGGTCACAGAGGCAGTCTATAGCACTGAGGTGGTGTGAAAGACAAAACTCTGCTATGGGAAAGA
>NW_018127898.1:3026475-3036415 GCF_001952655.1 Monopterus albus | reverse complement strand
ACCCTCCCTGGTCCTCTGTGCTATTTATCAGTGTAGGGGAGGGACTCTGCTGAGGTGCAATTGGTTAGTGTCCTCCACAGAGGGAGAGGAGCAAAGGGGGAGAGATGAGGGCATGTTAGGGGAAGAAAACACTAAAAGCATTGTTACACAACTACAGTACAAAAAATATGTTGAGACAAAGCACAGGAATGACATAATAGTTAGTGTGCCCGTTTCTATAAAACCACTATAAAGCTCTTGGAGTTTTATTCAGCTTCAGACATTTGGAAATTAACATTTTCCATATTTGCAAATATCGTTTTACATCATAGTGACAAACATTCTGTTTGGCATTGGTAAAATGGGTCTACACCCTGTTGCACAAACATACAAACACAAAGCAGCACCAGAATATAAAATCAAACCTTGGGTATAATGAACTGGCACATCATTTGATGACTGTCTCTTCTTTTTTATGATAGTTCTCATAGACGTGACATATTCCAAAGTAAATTGCAGTTGCTCAGTGTCATGTGCTTGATGTGCTTCTGGGCAGTCACTGTAAGTCTTGTAATTGTGTGAAAACCAAATTAACCCACTGAATATGTTCCACTATCTATAAACCTTTACATGTGTTTTTAGGTAGGTTGCAGCAAATGCTATCAAAGTTACAGAAATATTTAAAAAACATTGAGAATGAACAAGAAATGACAAAAGAGCAAAAGTTGACTTTTAAACACAGAACGTCAAATTAAAGTTGCACATTAAAACTGTAAACATTGCACAATTATAAGGTGCAGTATGGTGGATGTTGCCATTACCAGCTATGACCAATGGACCAACCCCTCCCACCCCACCCTACACATACATATATACACACAGACTACTGATGAACATGTCTTCCATATCAGCAGATGAAGAGCAAGCAGACTTTGTCTTTTATATACTCTGAACCCAACCTTTCCCCACCCATACTCATAAATATCCATAAAACCTCTCTGTTCCCATGGTTGTGCATAGTGAAACAAACACATTTTTGCTAAGGGCTTATCACTGTGTGGCAGTTTTATTTAAAACATAGACCTCAACCATTATCACCGAGCTGTGGAAATAATGGTTCGCATGTCACTGTGTGGGATACATGACTCACACTCTTTTCTGAGCAGTTTGAGAACTGCTGCCTAATTTGAACCAGAACAGCCCCCCTTGCTCCCTCAAACAGCATTTCACCAAACCCCTATTCTGTTGTTTTCCATGTTTTCTATGGTTATAAAAAATCAGCTAATGCAAGAAACCAAGCCCAGGCTTCTCTGCTGTGTGGAAACTGAATGTATAGGGGTTGTGTATTGTTCTTAATAACTCAAAAGGGACTTTCAGGCTTTTAACCAGTAAAAACTATGTGTTTTGCTTGGATTGTCTCAAACAGTGATGTGATATTTCACAATGGAGCTTGTGCTAAATTTGGAGGGAGCCAAATAAGCTCAAGTCATCCAGTTTTTGTTATTTTATTAATTCACCCTCTCGAACAAAGATTAACTTACACCAAGGCTTGGAGCACGGAATTAAATAAACTCAGTGCACATGTGCTCCCTGTAACAAGTCAGTGGGGTTGGCCACAAAATATACAGCTGCAGCTTTCTCTGTTTACCTTGACACTCATGCCCCCTAGCGACCAGAAGATAAAAGTGTATGTTTTCAGCCCAGGACTCCTCACATACTGTCGCTGTTTCTCAAAGTCAGATAATCTGCTTCATGAAACCTGATCCACACTGGAGCATGGTTCCAGGGATGACAGTGCTGGTAGCTGGTCCTCCACTTTGGTTCAGACTGAAAAACTCTACATTTGACATTTAGTATGTAGAGCTACATAAAAGTGTACTGTGCACTGAAATCTTTTAAGGAACACTTTTACTTCCTTAAATGAAAAAATCTTGTCTGATAGCAACCATGACTCTCTGTTGTATGAGTTCTAACTCACTGCTCCTCTTATGTTTTCCTGTGAAAAATCATTGTGCTAATGGACATGACATCCCAGAGAGAAAATGGCTCTTACTCAGCACATTTCAATAACCTCTGTTGTGCGACCCTTACATTCTGCCAATAACTCTGGCTTTAAAACTGCAATGTAGACTCACATACTGTAAATTGCTCCCTTTGGTGGCTTTGGGACATCTTGGGTGAATCGTGAGGAAGTAATCAAAAGAGGAATAGAAAACCTAATGCGTGTCTGCATTTCTTTTTGCATTTTTCAGAGTGCACACAGTCATATGCAAATAGATATTTTTGACTTTGTATATAAGTGTGTGAGGGCACTCAGTTTGTACTCAAGCTGGATTACAAGAAACCAAAGAGAACAAAAGCCAAAATCAGAATTAGAATCAGAAAATCACAGTCAGAATCACCTTTATTTGCCAAGTCTATTGAACACACAAGGAATGTGACTTTGGTAAAACAAGGGAGGGAACTGAAGCTACCCAGGCTGAGAGTTTTAATAATCTGAGAGTTGCCAGTGATTTGCAATGCACACAAACTCCTGGAGTAGTTTCCAGATTTCATCTGTGTTACTATGATTCACAGACTCCAGCTTCTCCTTTTTCTCCACTTTCTTCCTGTCTTATCCAAAAAATGGATCCAAATTATTAAAACAAACAAATAAATAAATACTTAGACATAGCGTAAGCAGGAAACAATTTAAAATAATTTAAAAGGAAATGTATGTGCCATATATAAACACACACACTAATGAGGTGGGGCCTGAGGGGGTTCTAGGTGGGTGAGGCAAAATGTTGCCACCACACATTCAAACAAACAAACATGATAGCAGAGACGTTGCTGTGTCATGAGGTATGAGCCATTCTTTGTTCCTCTTTATGCATGTGTTCCTGTTCCAGGTCACATTCTTTGGTGTTTCCTTAGCTTTTGTGCTTGCCGCTCAATATGCTGTTTTCCTTCATATTGAGTGTTATCAAAAGGCATCAGTTAATAATTGTACACTGAAGGCTGTTTGAGGGGAAGTATGAGAAACAGTGAAACTTGATCAGCCATGAAGGTGAAGTAAGATCAGGAAAAAAACCAGGTCGTACGGGAGCTCTGAAGGGTGTGTCTTTGCCATTTTACCCCTGGGGGTGGTTCATATTGTTTTGTTGGGGGTCTAATTTGTGTTGTCTATTTGCATGTATTTGCTCATTGAAAATGCAGACAAAATGTTAACATTAATCCTGATCATGCTGACTTTTTTCTTTTTCTGGTTCACTAAGGATTTTTGGAAAAAAAGAGCTCTTTTCACACTGAGATATAAAAGATAGTTCCCATGACAAGAACCACAGGTTAGACTTCAAAGATAATTGTTCAAAATCCTCAAGCAAAGTGGGTAATAGCCTGTAGCATGATGGGTGAATGAGGTTGGCTTTTATTTCCTTTCTATTGTATTCTGGTCTTGGTGTCAGTTAACCTTTGTTTTTTGTGCATTTCATGTCTTGCAGGGCCTTCTGGGCATATTTAAATCTTGGATGTCATTTCAAACCAGCCAGGTTTCATTGTTAATACAGTTCATCCTATTGACAGTGTTGAAATTTGATCGCCATTGTAACTGTCCATTTGGTCCATTTTGTTTTAAAGTCTTATAGCTTTCTGATTGCAGTTAATCTGACTGAATCAATTCAGTGTCATTTCTCCCTAACTGTTTTTGCACTTGAACAGTATAAACTAATAAAACCAACAAAAAAATCTTAAAAAAATACATCCTCCCACCCTTTCTGTTTTAGCTACAACTAAAAGAATCTGTGCTGCCATATCTCGTGCTCAGTTTAAACTAGATAGGAAGGCTGGTTAAGTCTGTTTATTCTAGAGCCTGGCTGCCCACAAACTATGCAGCCAGTGGAGACACTACGCCTTTTTTGGACAAGCCCAGGAAATTTTGTTTCCTGCTTACAAAGTAAATCTTATTTAGCAAAGAATAGTTTTATTTGCATCTTTCTCTATCAAATCAGATCTTTTATACTGGACAAGATGTCTTTGCTTTGTTTCATTTATGGCCAGCTGTTATTTATTTGATTTCTACAGGCCAGTCAGTTAAACTGATTTACTGTTGTTGCTTGAATGTGAGTGTTTTAAGTATTTTCACAACAGAAAATGCCTCACATGTTTCCTTGGAGACATAAAACTCAATCCACATTTTAAAAAAAGGAACATGTGGGTTAATGAGCACATGATAGAGCAGGGAGGGGGAGCAGGAAAGGGAGACCGGAGTGATGTTGAAGTGGGCAGGGTCTGAGAGGCCAGCTGTGATCAAGGGAGAAGCAGGAGTATAAGTTCCCCAGTTCCTGTTGCCAGCGTCACTTTCTAAACCGGCAAGCAGTAGCAAACTTCCACATCTCATTTTTCATTTCATTCTTTGCCTAAACTTCTCCAAAATGAGCTTCCGAAGAACCAACGTGCAGCAGATACCTTCTACATACATCACCATGACTCGCTCTACACCTCATTACCGTGCTGCCAGCATTTATGGTGGCGCTGGTGGTGAGGGCGCCCGCATTTCCACTGCACCTTCTCTGCGTTCCAGTGCCCCATTCTCCTCGTCTTCAACTGCCTTCAGGTTGAGCAGTGGAATGGGTGGTGGTATGGGTGGTGGTATGGGTGGTGGTATGAGTGCAGGTTTTGGTGGTGCTGGTGCATCTGTGTTGGCTAATAGTAGTGCCCATGCTGGGATCCTGGGCAATGAGAAGGGAGCCATGCAAAACCTGAATGACCGCCTGGCCAATTACCTGGAGACGGTGAGGAGCCTGGAGCAGGCCAACAAGGGGCTGGAGGAGAAAATCATTGAGGCCCTGGAGAAGGGAAGGCCTGACATGAGAGACTACAGCAAGCATGAACCCATCGTTGATGACCTACGCAAAAAGGTAGGCATGAAAGGAAATAGTGGTCAATCAAATGAGATGTTAACAAAACTGGGACATTGCGGTGGTTGGTTAAAGTCTTTGATACTGCTACATAGAAAATAAGAATGGTGAGAGATCTGAGTGTTTAAATGCTGTACAAATGCTTTATGGGACCTCTAATATGAGAATCAGTGATTGCATGTGATGGTGTTCAGCATCACAGACAATGTCTCAAATGTAGACATGCTGGTTATAACATGTTGTATCAAAGTATTTAATATATATATAATGCTTCATTTTCAAAATTAAGCTTGAGATTGCTCATGCCGAGGATAGTAGGATCACATTTCTACTGTAGGTTATCAAATTTCTGCAAGAGAATGAAGGGTGTGGCTGCTAAGCTCTAACCATCCCCCCACAAAACTCATTTGTGCCACAGAATGGCTATAACTTCCTCTGATGAATCACCAACACGAGGCTATCATCATGAGACACAGACTAAAAAACTCTTACACATCCATCCTTCACCAGACAAAAGCATTTCCACACAGTCCCTACTTGTGAATGGTGACTCCACAAGCATGCACTGGTGTAGGAAGACCTCAATGTGAAACAGATGTGCGGTATGGACACACACACAAGGGATCTTGGAATGCCAGCATGACTGATTGTGTGTGTGCACTGGTGATATAACAATCAGCTCCAGTCAGCAGAGTCACATTCTTTTTCAGATTCCAGGTCTTCAGTGTCACATTATGACCGATTGATGGAGGCACTTTGTTTTTTATTTTGTTTCCACTTTCCTCTGAGAGAGGCTACTATGGACACGCATACAAAGTTTAAACTCTCAAACACAGATGGCAATAGCACAGCTGCATGAAAAGTGGAGTGAAAAAAAATCTTACTGTCTGCATGACTTATTCAGACAGGAAACCCATTTTCCAAACAATGCCAAAGAATCTGGTCTGGCAGAGGAACATCCCCTCTTTCTGTTCTTCAGTCTGCAGTTCCACTTTTTTTAACTGAATGTTACTATGGATTCAACAATGTTATGGCTTTATTGTGCAATCTAAATGCTGCTATTGCTTGCTAAGAGACTTCTGGTTAACAGATAATGTTTTTTCTAACTGGCAATATTAGAAAAAAATGAACAGCTATTTTTTACACCCACTGGCCAAATAAAGTAACTAATAAAAGCCATTTTGTCCTCAATTCTCTTTTCTATCCAGATCTTCGATAAAATAGCAGAGAATGCTCGTTTTGTGCTGCAGATTGACAACGCTCGTCTTGCTGCTGATGACTTCAAAGTTAAGTAAGTGGTTTAACATCTATTATTATTATTATTAACATCAATAATAATTCTAATAATGCTAATAATAATAATAATAATAATAATAGTATGCCGTAATTAGTTGTTGTATAAACATTGTCCTGCTTTGGTGTCAGAGGTTATAGACTTAGTGAGTATAAGTCCATACAGAGATTCTATGGTTCATGTGATGTAAAATCTGGACTTCTGAAGCAGCAGCTTTGTATTTTTTCATTATTCCCTGGAACTTCAAATGTGCAATTTTGTGTGTGAGCTGATTGTGTCTGCACACTCCTGCAGGTTCGAAAATGAGATGGCAATTCGCCAGTCAGTGGAGGCTGACATTGCTGGGCTGAAGAAAGTCATAGATGACACCAACATGAGCCGGTTGAACATTGAGAGTGAGATAGATGCTGTGAAGGAGGAGCTCGCCTTCCTGAAGAAGAACCATGAGAATGTGGGTTTACAGTAATCCTCACACTTACATTCTGTGGACCGTGATTAGAATCCAAAGTTTTGAAAGTTTTTTTATTTTATTTCTCTGTTTCTGCCTTATTCTGTCTGTCCTGCAGGAGGTGATGGAGATAAGGAATCAGATCACCCAGTCAGGTGTGCAGGTGGATGTAGATGCTCCTAAAGGTCAGGACCTAGCGCAGATCATAGCGGACGTGAGGGCCACCTATGAGAAGATTGCCGTAAAGAATGCAGAGGACCTCAAACAATGGCATGAAAATCAGGTAAAGCAGTGCTGAAAATTGGAATCACAAAACATTTACTTCTGAATTATCTTGTTTTTGAACTAACACCTTTTTTTTTGTTTTGGTCAGATTGCAGACGTACAGGCGCAGGTATCACAGAACACAGAAGCTCTCCAGGGGGCCCAGATGCAGAAGAATGACTTGGCCAGACAGATACAGACTCTGGAAATTGAACTTGCATCCCAGCAGAGCTTAGTAAGCATGCCTTTCACAAACATGACTGATTTATATTTATTCATTTCATTCACAAACATCAAGTAATTGAACTCTCTAATTAGAGTGTCTTCACTAAAGTACCCTGCCTATTGCTTACATTACATATCACCCATTCAGAATTTGTCATATTTTTTTAGAAAAGCAGCAAATCATTTCTAAATAATCTTTTTCACAAAGGTTGGAGCTTTCCCATGGTCTCTCAAATAAGACTTGCTTGTCTAAACTGTTTTTGGCAAACCTCTCATTGCTTCTTTTCAATCCTTTATTAGAAAGCCTCCTTAGAAGATACACTACGCAACACAGAGCTAAGAAACAACCTAGAAATAGAGAAGAACAATGCTATTATTATTCGCCTGGAGGAGGAGCTGACGAGCTTGCGGGCAAATATCCAGAATCAGACCCAGGAGTATGAGGCGCTCCTCAACCTGAAGATGAAGCTGGAGGCAGAGATTGCCACTTACAAGACTCTTCTGGATGGTGGAGACTTCAAGTAAGAGTTATAAGGAGGTGAAGGAGAAAAAACTGATCAAGTCAAGGTGATGATGGTGGTGGAGGTGAATACTAAAGTTATTTGTTACTATGGTTTGCATGGTCAAGTATAACTACATCATGAAGTACTTTCAGTTGGAAGCAGTCATGTGGCCTGTTCAACATGAATATTTGAAAGTCAAAATACTTCATTTGTGTTTTGTACAGGCTCCAGGATGCACTGGATGAACTGCAAGCCACAAGCTAACTTGAACAAAGGATCTGGGACAATCCCAACAATGAAAGCAAAGCAAACCACATCTATCAATTATAGGAAAAAATGTTCTACTGGTCCAACAGCTACAGCCATGTTTGACACCACATTCTGTGTAAACTGTATGTGATTTAAGCAATTCAGAATAAACACATTACTCCAGATTACAGTGAAACAGGCAGGGCTTTCAAAAGCAACCACTGCCTAACCTGGCAGCACAATAAAAAAAGAATAAAGCTTGTTGACCCACAGTCACAATACTTGTACATTTGTTTTCATTGCATAATATAAGAATGTGCATGCTGTTTTGTGATAAGTTGTTGTATTTACTGAGCTATCACAGTCGTTGATCAAAAACCATAGTTTAAAGAGATTACATGATTCAGATAGATAAATGATTAATTTCTTTCTGTTGACAAAAAAACTGCACCCTAAAAAAGGAATGACTGGCATCATTTTACAGCTGGTTCAATTATGACAAATAGTGTTAGTATTACTGCTTGCTGAGTCCTTCGTGCACACTTTCAGGACTGTGGCAGGAAGCTGGAGTACCCAGCTAACCTTAACCCCATGCAGGCAAAGAAACAACATGCAAGATTCCCACACAAAGGACCTGGCTCAAACCTGGAACCTTCTTGCTGTGAGGTGCCAGTGCTAACCACCCACAAAGAGAGAGAGAGAGGAAGAGAGACAGACTTTAGATTCTATCACCCATGTCTGCAGGAACAGTACTGGGCTCTGATGGGTTGTGAAGCAAATTTGGCAGTGTTCAAACCTTGTTATTACAGTTTCCTCATGTGACACACATTGGCCCAAAAAGCATTTATCTCACTGAATGAAAAAGTGACTTTATCAGAATTTGATCCACTGGGTCCAGTATCATTTGAAGAGTTCAGTTCTCTTTAATATATTCACAATATGACCTTATATATCTATGGTGTTAACAGACCAAACGCATCCAGAAAACACAGCATCATTATTGTTCCATTTGAGTTTCTGCTGAAATAGTAAATGTTCAGTATGACCTGGTGTTAACTCAATCGCCTCCTCTTGCTTGTTGCTTTAATGACTTGAATATGGCACAAAGCTAAATCTTTTAATCCTCTTTTAATATTCTCCAAAACTCAACATTTGAATAATGTATTCAAAGCTGATATGTAAAAAAGATAAAACATTCAGCATGTGCATAAACTGACACAGTTGTCAGTGCTTGAACGTAATTGAAAACTCAAATGTACTTAATGAAACTGCTTAAGTAGACATACTGTGCTAAACCACACATTTGAGGTACTTGCTCTTTGATGGAGTATTTCCATGTTATGCTATTTTATAATTACATTTCTGAGGGAGAAAATATCTTTTTACTCTACTACATTCATTATTTTGCAGTTGAAGATTTCATAAAAACACATGATGATGTACAATTAGCAACACCTTTAGCAGCTATATTAAAATTATGTTTACAAGATAATGCATCAGACCAAAAATATATGTATAGCACATTGCACGTCTGTTGAAGATCATTCATGTAGGAATATGTCTTAGCTACGAAACTCTAGGTTTAGCACTGGAAATTTTCAAATCCTAGAATCTGAGAAATTAACACAATACATATTTGGTAACTGATATAGCTGATATATCTCAGCAGCATGCATAAGTGATGATGCACATTATACTTCTGAGCATAATGACATTACATTTGATAAAGATGTCGTGATCTTGCAAAGGTGAAAAATAGACTATTAAACTAAACTGGTTTAGCAAAAAGTATCTGTACAGATGATACATCCGTCACTATAAATAATAATACAATCGAAAGGAACATGAGTTCCATGTTTTTGAAGCCCATAGCTGAAAAGGAAATTATAGAGATAGTGAACAAATGTGGAAACAAAACATCCAGTGATAGTGATGGTATCACCATGACAACTGTCAAATGGGTAATTGAGGGGATATGTAAACCATTAACCCATATTTTTAACATGTCGTTTCGACTTGGGCAGTTCCCCAATAATATGAAAATAGCAAAGGTTATTCCACTGTATAAATCTGGTGATAA
>NW_018127898.1:3018208-3026432 GCF_001952655.1 Monopterus albus | reverse complement strand
AATCTAAAAGTATGTTTTCACTTTGTCACTATGGATTAGTGAGTGTGGATCAATGGGCAAAATGGCAACTTGATCAATTTGAAATTAAATCTACAATGTGTGGGGAAAAAACTGCATGCTGCATTTCTTACTGCTATTCAGACTAATTAAATAAAAGTAGAACACAATAAACCTCTCTCATAATGACCAAAATTATAAAGCACAATTAGAGTCTTAGCAGAAGATGGAGGAGAAAGATAATATGTTTGGAGGTTATACTGAAACACTGCGATGGTAGAGTGACTTCGCCGTTCTGACTTCCTTTTTATTGCATTCCAGAGACCTTCATCCTCTGCTTTAGAATGCTCTTATTGCATCAGAGTTGAAGGTTTTTATTTCCTCCTTGACTCAACTTCCTTTTTTTTTCCTGTATCTCCAAGAGATCCCATTCAAGGCCTTCAGAGTTATAGCCGCCTTCAGCCGACAAACCTTTTTATCCTGCCTCCTCCTCCTCACTTTTATTGCAACCACTCAGGGGCGAATGAGAACCTGCTGCAGCAGCCATGGTAATCTCCTCAGCCTGTTAGTATTCCAGCAGCAAGTCTGATCTGTTATCAACCTGTTGTCCAACAGGAGGGGGAGTGAGATTGGACCTTAATAAATAACGTCAGGAAAGAGATGAGAGCCACACACCCCCTCTGCCGCTCGCTTTCATATTTTTAACTTGACAACATCCGAATGAGCCCTCCGTTGATCAGCTTGATCTGTGGGGTGACGAGGCTTCTTGGGATATTAAACTGTCCCGAGGTAAGCGGGAGAATGTGGTTCTTGTAAATGTTGTTTATTCTTTGATGCTTATCGCTCAACAGTGAAGCAGTTAGGAAGGGAAGTCAGGACCGATGGTCACGTGTGCTCCGAGATGAAAGTGAACTTTTTGAGATTGGACAGCCAGATGCACTTATAGTCCAATCTCTTGCTGCACGTCAAACAGAAATGCAGGGTTTGCTGTGAAGTTTTATGTGGCCCAGGCAGATTCCTATATCACAAGGAGCATCTAGAATAAATTAAAGTCAGATATTTTATTACTGAGCTTTTTGGGGAAAAGTTCCATGTTCACTCAGTGTTTTCTCAAAAATTAAAGAGGATACGATGCAAAAGTGGCATTTTGAGGAAACTGTGAAATCGTATTTTTACATCGTTGATCAATTTTTGTATAAGATGATGTCATGGGGTAGGACTGGATAAGTCTGACTTCTTCCTACTCCATTCAAACATGTACTAGGTATAGCAAACTGATTCTGGATTAGTATTGGTTGGATTTGTGTAATTATGTGTGTGTTGATGTCATTTGTTCTGCATGTTTGAAAGAATAAATCAAATCAAATCAAATCAAAAATAAACCTAGGACCAAATCCCAATGTTTTAATTTTGGGTTCTTATAGAAGTATGTTTGTTTGTTTGTTTGTTTTTGTTTTGGTTTGTTTGTTTGTTTCACCACTCGTTTATGGGACTAAATGGCAATGTTCAGCAGATAGATATGAACATTTAAGGTGCTAGATGTTTTTGAAAAGTCACAGAATTGGGCCACTTGTTATAAAAAAAAGACGTAAATGGATAGTCGTGACAGCTAGAGCTAGCTCATTGACAGATACTATATAAACGTAGTGAAAAGGAAACATCAGTCATTGCAGCTGTTGCCGATATGGGTCAGTAAGAAGACAAGGGAGGAGACAGACCGGTCTGTGAACAGTGATGCGCGCCCCCGATGATAAACCTCTGACGCCTTCATCCGGGAACTATTACGAACTTGCTCTCCAACATGGCGGCGTCAGGTGAGGTTTATGTGGGTGAACGATCTGGGTCGGTTGGGGCAATTTCAGAGGGTTATACATCGATATAATTCAGCATATGAAGTTTAAGGGTTGTTAATGCCTTGTGTCTTAGAGATGGACGTGGTTGTCCTGCATGTATAAGTAGGTTTGTTGGTAGTTTTGGCCCTGTAAAGACAAAACTGCTGAGAAAGACGAATGAACGAAACGATTTGCACAATCTTAACATTTTACCCTGAATATTATATGCGGACTTTACCCACTGAAGCTGTTATTACGATGTTTAGGTTGCCCACTTTCGTGTTCGTACGGTATTGTGTGGATTGGACAGTATGTGACATGTTATAAAATGTTTCTAACTGCGTGCAGAGCTGGCACATTGTATGTCCGTAGCGGAGCTCGCCGTGGCGCTCAGAGCAGATAAGCACCGGGCGCAAGCGCGTTTCTTGGAGGAGGGGTTGGGCCGAGGAGTCCGGGCTGCCCGAGGAGTCTCCCCACGTGTGCAGCCTGGCTTCTTGGTCTCGGTGTTTGATGAAACTGGGCAGCTGGGCCTGTTGGGTCGCATCCTAAACACTTCTTTGGCACCCTCACAAGTTTGAGCTGTCCCGTCCGGCCAGCCAAGTCTTGTTCCAATGATGGCGCACTTGGATCCCAGCGCTGCGACGTGCGCTAGGCCCGAAAACCTAGCAAAGCAGGGACAGTTTCACCGTCAGCAGTCCTTTGCTGACTAAGCCCACACACGCATAAAGACAAAAGCGACCTATGTAGATAGTTAGCAAACAGCCTGTGTGGTTAGCTTAACGGTTAACTGGTGGCCCTTGCAGCTGTTGTTAATGTAGCTGTAGCAGAAGACCGTAGTGCCAAAAGTTAACGTTGCACGGCTCCTAGCTTGCTAATGTCACATCAGTACGGGGCTTTAAGCTACTAAGCAGTTTATTATTTGTTGGTGTTGGCTAGTTAGTTAGGCCTGTTAATAGTAAACAATGACTTTGCACTATACCCAGTAAGAGCGGCGGTGTTGCTCTCACTGTGTTCGGGTTTTATTACGATGTCTTTAAAGCATGTCCTGACAGCTGGGATTTTCAAAAGAAAGCGTATAGTAAGCTCTGTCGCTCCCTTTTTCAGCCTCAGACCAAAACAAACTACAGTATATCTGCTCTATAAGCTGTATGTGAAGCCCTTATGGACAACTGAACTGTTTACCTTGACAGGGACACTGAAAAATGTTCTGCATTGGACACACAGTTAATTGATTCAGACTCCAAGGTACATTCCTGGAAACATGCATCCTGATGGTATGAACCTTGTTTCACCTGACTCATGGGGCTTAGCCACTGTATTGAAGCCTCTGATGATCTGCTGCTCAATGAAAGTTGGCTGGGCAGACTGTCCCATGTGTGTTTACTGTCCAGTGGGAAAATAAGTTGGTGTTTTTGTTATCACTCACACATTGCAGTGTGCTTATCTGGCTCGGGTGGACACCATCTCCTTGCCCAACCCTACAAATAGTGTTTGTCTGTGCTGAGATGCAGCTGTACACATGAGTGGACACACACACACACACACAAGTCTTTTGAAAGCCCAGCCTGTTATTGCATCTGTGTTTAAGGAATGAGCCTTTCAGTGGTGAATCATTTCATAGCTTTACTGACTACATTTTGTGATATGTCACAACAAATTGTTCAAAATAATAGCTGGACTAGTTGATGAATTTATAGCCCTTTTTGGACATTGTAATTATATTTTTACATACCCATTTGCACATCAGCAGCTATTCCCAAGCTTTGTGTGGGCTTTTAGCCATGTGTAGGTTTCCAAAAAACAAACTAGTTAAATGTATCAAATGAAGAAAAAACTTCTTATTAAAATGGAGTGTGGTGTTAATAAATACTTCTTTTACTGACATTCATGTGGGAAACTAGCCAGTTCCTTTCATGTCTCACCACATACTGCTTGTTTATTTTCCCTCTAGTTAAAAAGACTAAGAAGAAGGGGAAGACCCTCACTCTCACTGATTTTCTGGCAGAGGACAGTGGAGGCAGCAATGTGGCCCCCAGTTATCCACCCAAGTCCACTAGCTGGGCTGATGAGACTGATGACTTGGATGGAGATGGTGAGCACAAACTGAAATGTTACCTTGCATATTTAAGATCTATTTTTTAAGGGGAGGGGTGTCTCGTTGAGTGGAGAGAAATCAAAATGCTTTATAGAGTGTAGTCAGACTAATAATGCCATCACCATTTATGGCTGACTGAATGTGAAATAGGTTAAGATTTTGTTTGGTCTTATCAGGGCATACAGCAGTCAGAACATGCAGGGTAGATGAGTGTATCATGGAGAGCTCAACACCAATGTTTCAGTTTAGATATGACAATATTGGAAGTCAGGTTGATATAAGGAGGCTTTGTTTTGTCCTCCACACCCTCTGAATGCATGTAGATTAAAGACTGAAGTCTGTAATCATCTCACATAAATGAACTTTATAAAGTGATGATGCTGTTGCTGCTTACTGTTAAAATGTTCTGTGCCTGTATTCCCGTCGCTTCCATTTTAAAACCTGAGTTGATCTAGTTTTCACTGGACCCATCTGTCAGCTGTAGGGGTGTGACGAGATCTCACGATAATAAAAACATTATATTTCTTGTCAAAGTGAAAAGCTGTTGCGTGATATCACTACATAACCGAACCAGAGCACCTCTTAGGCTTGATTACCTTTATGCCTGTAAACAATAATAACATAGGGTGCTTTACTATTAAAATGTCCTGCAACAGAGTTAGTAACATCATTTCTATTGATAGCACGCCTTTGTTCCGTAATACGCCCTTTGAGTGAGATGTCTCCCCTATATATACTTTTACAGATGGGTGTTATATGATGTAAATAACTGTTTTTGTTCTACAGATGATAAAATACTTGGTTGATTAAATGATTAAAATAGTTTATGCATTGGCAGTTTTTGCAGGCTCCGCACTTAAAATTGCCCTGAAGAGGTCTGACATTTAATTCATTTTTAGATACTGTAGGATGATCATATGCTCTGACAAGTCTGTCCTTCATGGTTTTTACCCTTTTGAAAGTTACATGGGTGTGTCTTTAAAGATGGATCAATGTTTAAAACAATGTTTTACGACTATGGCTGTGGTTTTGGGAGTGTATGTAGTACACTAAACCAGGTGTGATGTGGACTTAGATTTTTGAGTTTGCAAGTAAGTTTCATGACTTTTTGAGTCCACATATTGCAAACACGAGCCAGTGGTTGGTACAATATTTGTTCTTCCAAGTAACCAACAAAAAGACTAGCAAAATTGGGAACCATTTGCGTTCCAGTTTCTTTCCTTGACTGTGCACCTGAACAGTGGGTGAAGTTGTGCCAGAACCTTCTGCTGTATCTGTAAAGTCTTTGTCATTTTTTTTTTTTGTGTGTGTCTCAGAATACAGTAACTCCAACAACTGAAATACAAAGTGTCACAGAGAAAATAAGCGGGTGTGACTCAGTAACTGAAAGACGTTTAATGTTAGAGCTGCTTGGATTGATTAGACACGGTTACAGCCCTTTTTGACATTAGTAATTGTTTGAAATGTTCCCTCTGCTCATTCCTCTAGTCTCGACGGCTTATTGGCACACAGAGGAGGATACGTACCGAGCACCTCCCATTGACCGCTCCATCCTGCCCACAGCGCCTCGCTCAGCCCGTGAACCCAACATTGACCGGTCCCGATTGCCCCGCAGCCCGCCTTACACAGCTTTCCTGGGCAATCTGCCCTATGATGTCACTGAGGACTCCATCAAAGACTTCTTCCGCGGCTTGGCAGTAGGTGCATCAAGCACATGCAGTGTGGGGCGTGTAACACAACACTTGGTGGTTATAGTTACAACAGCTGTTTGTTTTGAAAAGGAACACACACTGAAACTCAAGTGACAGTTTCATTGTTTACAGGAACACCTGTTTTTATGCTAGGTTCCTTGTTAAATATAAAAAAATCTTAAGAAGCCAGTGAAGTTTGACAGTCCCTTTTCCAAAACGGAAAAGCAGTTTGAGAGTGGCGACAACACTCAGCCAGAGCCTTTGTAATTACTCATGCAGCATCCTTAGCATTTTGGTAGGATCCCTTTCTTAAATTGGTTATAACCATGCAAGCCAATGAATGTCATGGAGATAACTGAGCTGATTTGTCACACTACAGCTGTCTGTCATGGTCCTGGGCTAATTTTATTCATTTTTTTATGAGAGTTTTATAAGAGACTGATGACCTGACATTCACACTTCTTCATACCTCCAGTCAACCCATTCCTTTCACATTTTTGTTTAATACTGCTATTTGTATTTCCTGATCTTGGGTGAACTTGTCAGTGCTGGGCCCAGATCTGTGCCTTTTCTGTTTCAAATGTTATTCTGTCACTGTCTTCATCTGCAGATCAGTGCAGTGCGTCTGCCTCGAGAGCCCAGTAACCCAGAGAGATTGAAGGGCTTTGGCTACGCTGAATTTGATGATGTGGAGTCCCTCCTTAGGGCCCTTAGTCTCAATGAGGAGGTGAGAGTATGCAGCAAGAACCCGGTGTCTGTATGTTTTCACTTTCATTTTTGTTCCTGGAACTTAACTAATGAATAAGTGTGTGGCTTTTCGTCTATTGTACAATAAAATCTTCAGATTTATTTATTGGCCATGTTGCATAAGAGAGAGAAGCTGCACAGGAGGTGACATAGGTTCCATCTCTGATTAAAAACATACATGGGAACTATTAACCACTGGTCATCCCTATCTCTTCATACCAATAGAACCTGGGAAACCGAAGGATCCGTGTGGATATTGCAGACCAGTCTAATGATAAAGGTACACTGCTAACGGCTTTTTTTGATTTTTCTGGCCTTGGTGTGCAGTCAAGTCTCTACTTTTCCTGTGTCATTAGCAAATTGAAGTACTCGGCTTCCACATTCTGTCATTTAACTTCACATCTTCTCATCGTCTTTCCATCTCAGAGAGAGACGGACTTATGGGAGGCCGTGACAGGGGTGGACGGATGGCCGACATGGGTCCTGACAAGACAGACAGCGACTGGAGAGCTCGGCCAAGTGCGGATGTGGACGATGGACCTCCCAGAAGAGATGATGCCTTTGGAGAGAGTTGAGTCGGAAATGACTTTGTTCAGGCTTCAACATCCATTCTTATTTTGTGCCTGATCCCAGGACAATAATGTCTAGGATGAAAGTAATATTGCTTTCATATGTCCTAGGAGAATATTAGTAGGAACAATAAACATGCTGCCTTTGCAAAATGGAGATTTTGCTGAAATGTTGCTTCATGGTAGTAATAATCCCAAGCTTCACTTGTAAAACAGAGCTGGTGATATACACTTTATCTGTAATGTTTATTGCAGAAATGAATGCATTTCTTCCTTGAAGGCTTTATTCAGTGTAGAATCACAGGCCAGTCAAACCAAACATTCATAGCTGAAAATTTCCATATGTGAAACAGCATTGTTGCCCCTTTTGCAACTCTTGCAGGATCACGGGACCGCTATGAGTCAGATCGTTACAGAGATGGACCACGGCGGGAGGGTGATCGTTACGACGGAGGAAGAGACCGCTACCGGGAACGCTATGACGATAGGGACCGCAGAGACTATGACAGAGGAGGTGAGTAGTTGTGCTTGTTGGGCGTTGTATTCAACAGCACTTGGTTTTTTGAGTGCTTCCTGAGATTAAAATCTAAAACGCAGTAAAAAAATTTTGTTCATTGGTTTACATGACCTCCTGGTTGTCTAGCTGCAACCTTGATTATGCTTTGGCTATATTTCCCCTTTCTATTCTGTGCTTCTAGTTTTGTCTTACACGTTTTCTCCCTGTCCTTGTGCCATCTTTCTAGGTTATGACTCTCGTGGTGGAGGAGGTCGCCGTGCCTTTGGCAGTGGCTTCCGCCGCGAGTATGACGACAGTCGCGGTAGCAGTGATCGTTATGGGGACCGGGATCGTTATGGCGACCGTGATGAGCGGTACGACAAACGGGATGAGAGGCGTGAAGAGAGAGGTGAGCATTCAGTGTGTTAATACTGTGATTGGTCAGCTTTATTTATTAATTGATTGTGTCTTGCTGTGGGAGTGTTTGTTTGAGCTTTTGTCAGTAATTTTGCTATTCTACATTTACCACATTCAATTAATGTAATGTAAATTAAAACTGTTTAGTTATTTTCTCCCATGTTGGAGAATGTCATTCAGCTTTGTCTTTTTTGTCAAATAATACTTTGCCAGCGCAAACGCCATCTTTTGATATTCACAGCCACCCCACACTATTATATTATCATTTCCTGTGCTCGCTCCAGCTCCTCAGCAGAGACCTAAGCTGAACCTGAAGCCCCGTAGTGTACCCAAGGAAGAGGATGGTAGCAGTGGGGGGGGTGGCACTTCACCCGCAGCGG
>NW_018127898.1:3011106-3018165 GCF_001952655.1 Monopterus albus | reverse complement strand
AGCCTGTTGACACAGCAGCCAAGGAGAGGGAGGTAGAGGAGAGGCTGAAGAAAGAGGAAGAGAGACGGCAGAGGCAGCTGGAGGAGGACAAAGGCCGGGCACCTGACAGAAAGATGCGAGACAGGTCAGGTGTTGACATGGATTTTTACAAAGTCATTTTAATGTGGCAGCTTATTTTTTAATTACAAAATCTAAGATCAGTTTAAAAATATTTCATGATTTAGAAGAAGTCGATGCTTAAATGCATTTCAGGAAAATTTCTTTGCTATGTAAGATTTTTCTTTTTTCCAGGGACCCGAGTTGGCGCAATGAGGAATCTCATACTGAGCGATCTCGCACAGGAAGTGAGTCTTCAGGGCAAGGGAGCACTTCTGGCAGAGGTGAGATACCTCTGCGTTTCATTTTGGTTGAGCTCTGTTTCCGTGTCAACCTGAACAGGCAGTATTAACACTTCTGTGCATCAGACTTTGTGTGTTTTTTACCTAAAACATTCAGTCAGAATACAGTTCTTATCACATGTCCTCAGACCAAAATACTGTGTTCTTTTGCACTGGGAATATCTCATACTATGTGTAGGCTTTATAAAAAAACAAAAAACTTAAAACCTGCTGCTCCCCCTTTCTTCCACCAGGGTCCCGGTGTCGAGACAACGAGCGCTCTGGGGAGAATGAGGTTTTCAGTGGGAGAGAAGGTGACCCCTCCTCTCCTGGGTCCTCTCCACTGCCCCCCTTTACTAGCTCATCCAAGGAGCCGCTAAAGGTGATGCCTGCACCTCCTCCCAAGGAGAATGTCTGGGCAAAGAGAAGTGCAGCCTGCACCAGTTCTAGTGAGGGTGATGGACGACCTCCTGTCTCCCCAAGTGGTTCAGCTCCTCCCAAGCTCAGGTAAGAATACAGTCAGGACATGTTAGAAAGCTGCTTGGGAATGTGCTCTGCAAGCACAAATGATTGAACTAGTCTTTGTGCACCCATTATTACCTATCATAGACTTGCAGAAAGGTTAATCTTGCAGTGCTTTCTATACATCTCCCTGACTGTTCTTACTTTCTCTTTAGCTCCTCGAGTTCTGCAGATGAAAAAGGATCTGGAAAGGGTAAGGCCTACTGATGAGTGCTAGGCACAATAGGAGCTGTACCATAACCAGACCCCAGTGTAGACTAATAAAAATGAACAAACAATGTTAGTTGCCCATTTCAGACATGGAAATGTGTATTGCTACTGGCTTCATCAGTATGTCAAAGCACTAGCTTTCTGTCTAGAGATGGGCCTGATTTGCTCAGTATCGGGTCTGATATTGATGTCATTAACACATCAGACAGACAGGGCCGATCCATATTCCAGTCTGCCATAAGCTAACATAATGCTTTCCAGAAACACAATAAACTTCTAGCACGTGACCCAAAGCCTAAAAGGGATTACAGAAAGTTGCTCAACTTCATTAAACCTGCCACTATCTGTAGTGGAAAATGTCAGATTTCACAGCCTCTTGGAGCACTTAGAGCCCAGGTATAATCTGCCATCCATAAAAAAACATTTCAGAGACCGCAGTACCTGAACTATAGAACCAAGTGCCATCACAGTTGGCAGCGCAGTTAAATGTTGAAGCCACAAGCTTCACAGCTGGTATTTGGCCCTCAGATGTGAGCGACATCGAATGTGGCCCCCTCTATTCAGTTGCCACTTTACTGGACCGTCGATACAGAGACGGGTGAGACAGATTTTTTTTTATTCATAATAAATTATTAATACCATAATGTTGGCTACATTTTAAATGGTAAATGTAAAATCTTGCAAAACCAAAGCTACAAGTTTATTTCTAGCCCAGAAGTGGAGATCTGTTAATGTACAATGATTTGGAGAAATGTGTGTCCTTGGCCTCTGACCATCTATTGGCTGCACTTGTCCATCATTACCCATATTTAATATTTTGTTTATTAGTGTTGATTGTTAATTAAAAGAGCTCTTGTGTCAGAATTGGCCGCTGCGTATCAGAACTGAAAAAATGTGGATCAGTACTTCTGTCATTCAGACGTAGGTTGTTTCAACATTACTGCCTACAGATTTATTCAGACGTATCCTTGACCGTGACTGAGAAAGCCAAAGCATGCGTGTGATATAAAATGTATGAGGCCTGAGTTTTGTTGTTACAACATGGTGAATGAACAATTTAAATCTTAGTTGTGCATTAAGAATATTATTTGTATTATAAATTGTTTTGGACTTGGAGACTGTTTAGAAATAAATTGGAAAAAAAATGTATCCTTACCTTTCACTCATTTTGTAGTTGTACCTTAATGAATGTATTTGGCAAAGTGAGAACTTGACCTGACAGGAGAAGGTCATGATTATCTTCCTGAAGAGAGTGTAGTGTTTACAAGGGGAGCACAAAAACATCTCACATGGTAGCTTAACAAATTATCAATGTGACAATTGGTGCAAAATGTGCACCAATTATGCAAATGCTCTGATTCGGATTAAAATAAAAAATTTCAGGTTGAGACTGAAGCGATCTAAATGTGAAAATACTGAATATCTATTCTTTAGTGCAGTCAGAATAAGCTTTACTTTTCTGATTGCTTTTGAAACCTTTGACAGAACCTGCAAGCTGCTATCAAACTTGAAAGAAATATATTTTGTTGTACAAGCTCTGCTTGTGTTCAGGCAGTTGTGCAGCTCTCATTTGGATTTGGGCCTTCATCAGGGACTAACACTTTGAATCTAACACTGTGGCGTCTGATGCTGCAGTGCGTGTAGGCTACCGTACAAGTACACCAACCTCCTTTCACTCAACTGTCTGGCTTCTCCTTTTAAGATGAGAACAAGGCCGATGGTGTGCGTCGGGACAAGGGGCCCCCACGGGCACGAGGGGGAGCTGCAGGGCCTGGAGCAGGGCGGGGCCGAGGAGAGGGGCTCAACAAAGACCGAAAAAAGGAAGCAGACAGGTCAGTCATCCAAGTCTTGATGTGGCACAAGATATATCAGTGGCACAAGATATATCAACAGCACATGATAAATTTCAAGTAAATATTTGAGACATTTATAAATTTTATTTTGCTGGAGGTGGTTTTTTTTTTTTTTTGGGAAGTTAGTGTGAACTAGGAGCCAGGTGACAGATGTTAATTCTCAAGATGAATGCGAGCAGTTTTCCTCCATTTCTTTTTAACAGTGTGGGATTTAGGATTCACAGTAAACGTTAACCTTCCAGTGCTGAGCTCTGCCAGTAAATTTAACCTCGTTCTGACTGTAGGAAGGATAACAGAAAAGACCGAGATGCCAGACCACCTCCAGAGCCAAAGAAATACGAAGAAACCCCAACTCCCGTAAGTCCTTAACTGGGTGCTGCCAAGATCTGACTTGGCATTTGTAAATTTGATTCTTTACTGAAGAGTTTCCCTGGAGCATTTAATTTTAATAAAGCTCCACTCATTGTCCCTAGTTGATGTCTTTCTCTTGTGTACATTTTTTGTTTTTTAGCATCCCAAGCAACTGTGCTGACTCTTGTCATTATGTTTTGCCTTTTTCAGAAGTTCAGCTCAGCCAGTAAGTACGCTGCTTTGCTAATGGACGGAGACCAAGGAGATGATGCTGAGGACGTTGAATAGAGAGAAAAAAACTAGACCAGGTCTGAAAATGCAAGAGGAGAAAATGATGAATGCAGAAAAAAAAATCTCACATAGCTTTTAAAAAGTCTCCTCACCTGGAAGAGGCTCCTGGGAGGATATCACTTCCTCTTACAAACCTGTCCTTTACTTTTAAACCTCCCGCCCATCCTCCCTCCAGCCCCCTGCCCCACCTTCAGGACTTTTCAGGTTCTAAAGAATAGCCAGATACTGGACTTGTTTTAAATGGAAGAAAGAGGAGTAGCTGACACATGGAAAAGTGATGGATAATTGAATGAATTGTAATAAATAAATGGAAAAAGTGGGGAAAAATGAATTTGTATATTTGTGGATCACAGATGTGGTAAGGTTGGCGCTTATGATAAGATGTAGCTTACTACGTGAAACCTTGTTTAATTTTTATCAATTTTTGACTTACTGACTTGCATAATTCCACGATTAAATACATAACTATTCATCTAAGCCCTTTGTTCTCATTAGTAAGTGCTTTGGTTATTTAAAATTAATCTCTTCTCATTTTATCCATGAAAATTAGTCAAGAAAATCTTGTCTTCCAGTATACAGTCATGGATGTTGAGACTTGACTGAGTTTAAATACAGTTGTCAATCATGTGTGCATAATTAAACATCAATTTTTTTTTTTTCCTATTTCCCATTACAAGAGAAGACTGTGTAATACACAGATGACAGTACCACAGGACTGATTTGTGAGTCGAGACTAAAGAAAAGCAATCAAGTGCCATTACTATTATCCCCAATCATTGTACAGATGTCTCTCTAATTTCTAATGGAATAATCACATCAATTAAAGGCTCATAATGTTATTTCCAGCCATCTTAAAGATTCTCTGCAGCTGTCTAAATCATTCACTCCTGAGGAATACAAATATTTAGGGAAGGTTTGCAGTCCCCTATAGTGAGATGGTTTCCATTGCATTACATGAATCCGTCTTCCAGTTTACAATAAATTGGGCTCATTGTGTATGTTCCAGAAGATTGTCATCATTCTATATGGATGCATCACTGGTGGGTCCAAGGCCCAAGGATAAAAACCCTCCAGATTTAAAGCAGATTTGTGCTAGTCTCCCAAGTTTAAAGTCAACACAGGCCAAACTGCTGCAGCTCCTCTTTGTTGCCTGTATTCAAGGCCCTGCACGGTTTGAAGGTGGCCTGGTGTTTTTGAGTTAATCATCAAACTCCATGAATGTCAGGATGGCAACTTGCATCTTGAGACGCATCACATTTATGAGCAACAACAAAGTATTTTTCTCTAACTGTTCACCTGGGGTGGTCCGTGAGCCAGAACGTTTTCTCGGTGTTTCTTCAGTCCTGGCTCCCTGCTGAGGGCTAGACTCCTGGTGGCAGCTGCTTAGGATCCTGCTGAGCCACACATCCCACACACAGCCTAAAGTCACGCACATCGATCTAAGACAGGACTCTTGTAGGCTCCTTAACAGCAGGTCACTCTTTACAGCGGACATCAGCATTCTAGAGACTGACTGACTGGCAACAAGTGTTTCTCAGCTTTGTGTCAGATCCCCTATAGATTTACAAGCGTCTGTCAAGTAATAATTACGATGGAACTCTGTTACTGCGAACCAGAGATACCAGCTTCGGTGCTTATAAACTAACTGGGCCAGTGTTTGTTCACGGAGCATATTAGTTTCAAAGTATATTGTTAGTAATAAACTTGAGTAGCCACACAGGAGATATAAAGTGTGGGTGTCAGACAGAAAGATGCTGACCAACAGTGTGAAGTATCAGCCGCCTGTGTGCTTTAACTTCACTTTATCTACATCTCTATGACCTTTTTCCCCTACTTTAAGACACTTTCAAAGAAAAGATGCTCTGGGGTTGCTTTGCTGCCTCTGGCACTCAGCTCCTTGAATCTGTGCATGGCATCATAAAATCATGGCTTACCAAGAAGCAGGCAGGAAGAGAAAACAATTGACTGTTATAAAGTGGCCAACAACAAGTCCAGCTCTAAATCCCACTGAACACACACAGAGAGCTCTGAAAACAGTAGGCACCCTTCAAATTGTGAGAGAACTGGAGCAACTGGCAGAAGAAGTGTGAGAATCTCACTGAGGGTGACCTGTGGAGGCCCGATACTTTGGTCAGTTTCAACTTATCTGAGAGATTATTGTGACTTTTTTTGTTATGTGTCAGGGTGCCACTATATCTTGTCATGACTATAGGTATTTGGCCATACACCGAAGAACTGAAATTTTTGTGTAGTAATAGCTCTAGGTGAAAAGCTAACAGATCACTAAAGATTCAGCTCACCACAAGGATGTCTGTGCAATCCATCTGTTAATCGTCGAGACCTTTAAATCAAAACCAAAAATGTCAGCCCACTGATGGTGCTACGGGAAGTCAGAGGGATACATCCTCTGGGAACCATTCGTGTCTGTAGAGAATATCATGGCAAAGTGGCACGTTTGTGTTATTTTATCTTTACAAGATAGCTGATGTGTAGGCGAACAAAGTTTTTCTACTTCACTAGGTTGCAATTTGGCTCAGTCAATCAACAGCTTGATACGATGTGAACCAGCAGAAGGGTCCTTCCTCTTCAAGAGAATATGTGTCCTTCAGGAACATAGATGATGATTCAAATAAAATTTGCCATAATCGTGCTAATTTCATTTATATATATATACAGGTCGTCAATCTATCACAGGGCTTAGAGACGGACAACCACACACACCTAGGGGCAATTTAGGGAAGCCTGAGTACATACACACACACACACACACATATATACCTGTGTGTATATATATATATATACAGTGAGTGTTTATTTTGAACAAAGAATAAAATTGATGAGGTATCACATTAAATAAAGTGCTGCTGTATTGTTTTCAGTGTAATACAGGACACATCTCTATTTTCAGTTTTAATTTTGGTTTTACATACTGTCGCAGCATTTTCTGATTTGGAGTTGTATATACTGTATGTGTATAATCTTGTCATGGATGACTACACATCTGCTGATGTCTTCACTGTAGCTCTAACACAGAGGCATCTCTGTTTGCATGCAAGTTCACTTTCTAATGCTTGTTGGTGGATGTTCGCCTAATTTAGCTCACAGCCACAGATTTGTCTCACTTTTTAAACCAAAGACTTCATTGTACAGTCTAACTGCGGGCCAAAAACTGGGTTTCAGAAAGAGCTTACTGTTGAAGATTTTCCCCTTCACAACTCTAAAACCAAGTCAAAGCTTAAAGCTGTATTTTGTTTGAGGAAATGCAGTTGTGTGTGCTACAGAAAAGGAGAGCTGTAGTCTGAAGGAATTTTACAAGTGGAGCACAGGTCTAAGATTTAAACATAACCTCATCATTGCTTCCATTTCAGTGGGGAGAGCAGCATGTAATGTTGATGTCATGTGTCCAATAAAACAGGGTGATGGAATTCAGTATTTTTACACCCAAGGGAAATGCA
>NW_018127898.1:2980187-3011024 GCF_001952655.1 Monopterus albus | reverse complement strand
GATAGTTAAATGTCTTTACTGTCACAGCAAGCTGAGGAGAGAGGTGGGATCAATGTTATCAAGCCTACAGTATGCTCTCATGCAAAGTTACAGTCTAGAGGAATGACGTGTGTGAAAGAAGCTCTATTTAATCACTCCCCCATGAGGAAGAGGAGAGTGAGAGGGGCTGAAGTGAAGCCAGAGGAAAGGGGAAGGGCCTGACCTCAACAAGCCAAAACAGCTGCCCCCTTCTCCCCCATGGAGAGTCCACAAGAGGAGCCTGATGGAGCGAGAGACGGGGCAAGACTGGAGGGTCTGTAAACGTGAAGCGGAAGAGAGGGGCGTACGAGACATTTGAGGGTCTGTACACACTGAAGAGCAGAGAAGGAGGTATTGGCAAGTGGAAAGAGGGAAGAGGAGAGGGTGCTGAGTGTATGCTTACATGTTTTCAGAGAGAGGATTTCCAGATAGTCAGGGACAGGGAAAAGTGTAAGAGGAGAGGGGGACAAAGAGTGGAGGGTCTGTGCTTGGTGACACTAAGCCGGGTTGTAAGAGGAGAGGAGGGGAGTCGTATGGGGTGGATTCAAGGCAGGATAAGCTGTCAAAGCTGCAAGAAGTCATGTTGGACAGGAAGATGTTAGCAGTCACAGAAACATAAAAAGGCCCTCCAAAACCTGAAGCACTGAGAGGTGGGAAAGAAGAGGGAGCTTCTGGAGTAAAGCATTTGTTCTGAGGGAGCGGATAAGAACTGAAGAGATACAAAGCAAGGGAGGTGTCTGCTGGAAGTATGGGGTGCATCCACAGCACGGGCACTGATGGGATGAGGAAACGTGGACTTAACAGTGGCACAGGAGGAATCCCCATAAAGGTAGACCCTGAGGTGCATCCTGAAATCCTTCACCTCACTGAGGTAAGTGAACAACTGCTATCATACAGTAACACTCAGGTTGTACACAGCAGAAATGCACTACTCTGTGAATTTGTAGGTTTTATACATGAGAGAGAACATTTTGGCTTTGAGGATAAACAGAGTGATGGTGAACTAAAACTCTTGGCTGTTAAAACAGCATCTGGGGGTTTGGATGTTTGAATGTACATGGTCCTGTGTCAGTTGTTCAAATTGTTCCGAAGAAGTTCCTATTTGCCATTTGACTTGCAGGAGAAGCTGAACTTAACTGTTAGCCACTACACTCACTGTATTTCCACATTAAATCAGGTCTGGACTCCAAAGCCGGTCTAAGTCTCTTGCAAAAACATTGCTCCACTCTTTGTCAGCAATAAATCAAATCTTGTGCATCTTTTGCCACACAACCTTGCATACCAAAGGATAGACATATGTTGTGCAGGTCCCTTTTAAGCCTACACCAGAAGCATGGATTGTGTGTGCTGTGAACATTTAGAACCAATGTGAAGCTTTAATTGTAACTTCCAAGAAAGAAATCATGGAAAGCAATGATCAGCAATGAGAAAGAGAACAAAAAAGAAACAGCATCACACATGGCCTTTGAGGTTCAAGAGGAATCGACATAAGTTACTGTCGGGTTTCGACCTGCCAACTGTTCGTCTGCTGCCTCTATTTAGGAACACGTACGGGAGACTCAGGAAGACTTTAATGGAGTTGAAAATAAAAAGTGTCCGCTGGTATGCTCCAAGGATGCACACCAAAATGTGTGTGTTCTCACATGTCACACTCTGGGCACGCTCTATGACAGAGTAACAGAGCACAGAGGAAGAAGATTCAAGCATTCAAATATATACAGAACTTTTCCTTTGTACAGAAATATACGTAAATGTTGGGCCATTTTTTTGGGCAGCAATAACAGTACTCAGATCACATGTGGCTTCAAATCCCCCAAAGCTTTATTGTGTGTGTCAGTCTAAGCCTCTATGTGCTGGTGTGTATGTGTTTCTAACCAAGCCAAATTATGATAGCATAGTCCCAGCTGAATGGGTGGACTCTACAATGGAGAGCAATAAAACATGTCATGCATGCAAACAGTCCAGGAGTTCTTCTTGATGTTGTTTGTGGTGTCTTGTTTTCTTTTGCCTTCTCTCTGTCTCTGTGCGTATGTCTTTCTCTCTGTCACACACACACACACACACAGGCACAGACATTCCCGTACTACTTTCATGGCTGTTTAGAGTGACAGCTCTTACTCATGAAGGTTATAAATACCCAGCCAGAAGTGAAGCATACCCCTGCCTTGCCACCTGCTCCCGTCCCTTCGTAGCCAGAACTGTGTGTAGTATCTTTTTACCATTTAAATGTATTATCACAGTGTGTTGTAATGCTTTCTGACATGACAGAAAAGTCAGGATTGTAATGACAAATATTTTAGAATCATATAGTTGTAATTTGTGCACATTAGCTTTATATGATTGTAATGGGAAATAACTTTAGAAAACTGTTCTTTTTCTTTATGAATATAGATGAGTGGTTTTGGAGTAACACCCTTGAATGCTGGTGTCGCAGTAATAAACAAAATCACATGCAGGCACAGCCATAAAGAAACCTATTATGCTGCTGCTGGTGCCTGACCCTTTCCTCATCAGCATGTTAGATGTGGAAAGGCTTTGGGCTCTCTGCAGTGGTCAGAGATGCTTGGAGAATGACATAGAGTTTGGCTGTAAAAATCCAAAAGGGGTGGAGTTCTTTAATACTGCAATGCAATACTGCAATGCTGCTGAGTCCCTGGAGACCGAATATCCGCTCAACCAAAGTTCCTCGTCACTGGTATCAAAAGTACATGAAAGGGGTACACACACAACAACCTGAACACCTGCACAGGCTAATGCAGTCCACAGTCAGTTCAAGTTTTAAAGATCCTCAGCAAAATAAAACCACTGGAGAGTTTAAATGCTCAAGATTACTGACCATTATACAAATAACATTACAGTTTCACAGTGAGAGTATTTGTTTTCAGCTGTTTAATTGGATTGTATTACGTGGCATGTGTTCTTAACGTTGTGTCCACCCCTGCTGTTGCTTAGTCCTTTCCACTCTTCCACTCTTCCAGTGTTCAGTTACTGGAGAAATGGTGAGAAAGCCATCTACAGGGGAGAACTGCAGCAGCATTATATAACATTCACTCCACACTGTGAAATTCACAAGCAATATCATTTGTTAGTTAAAAAGTTAGTGACATCACAACCACGTGTTGTTATTCAACAGATTATTACCCACAAACTTTATCCTACACACATTTTAAGGTGCAATGTGAACTGAATAAGCAACTTAACAAAGTAATTTGCTCAAAAGTGAAGTCCTAACTATCAATAGTTGCATTAGTTTGAGTTTAACTACACTGTCGTCCCTAAGCTCTCAAATTTAAGTAAATGAAACCAAGCAACCTAGTTCCGTCTGGGTGTTTACATTAAGTGACAATTTAGGTTTTTAACAGACATTTGTGCAGTTGTGGCAAAAATCGGCTGAAAGAAATGCCCATTGCAGCATACATAACACCAGGCCTAGGTTTTATTAAAAAGGAAGTTATAATAATCATTTTCAGGATTCTGTCAATATCTTTACTTGTTAATATTAGAAATACAGTAGGTTTATCCAGTTTGAAGCTCAGCTGCACTCACTCTGTTTGACCACTGAGTGGTGTCTTTGATTCATCCTGCATTTTGGCTTGAACTGGCAGTAAAACATGAGTGTCTGCAGTAAAATAGTTTGTCCAAAATTCAGTTTTAAAGTTGTTGTCTGAGATTTTGCTTCTTGAAAGAATTCAAAGGAATTTAAACCGGAGTGGCCACTACGCTCTGAGTGATTATGCAGCCGATATCAGCTGTGATGAGTATAAGTGGATGTCATGAAACCTAAATTCATGTCTACAGATGGAAAAACACTTGTAATTCAGTTGACTTAAAGCAAATGGCAAAGGAAAAATCACTGCAGTGTCTACGTGTCTCAACAGAGATGTCATATGTTTTTATGGTATTTTTAATTTCTACAACATCACTGTGTATTCAATACTTAATAATATGTTGCTTAACAATAAGATAATGTAGGTTTTACTGTTGATACTTTTAAGAAATATTATAGTGGTATGACACTGTTTTCTTGTGGCATTCAGTAGATTTTGATTCTTGTGTATTCCAATTTTATTATGCTTAATTTTTTTTTACATAGAAAGAAAGTGATTCTGATTAAACATTAGTGTGTTCAGGTTAATGTAAGGACAGCATGTCAGTTCAACTGATTCAAAACATCGTAGATGGCTGCTGGAGTTGACGAGGATCTCCTACCCCCTTCTGCCCACTTTTTGTCAGGTTCATCATTTCTCTTCCTAAACCACACTCACGCCTTCACACACACACACACACACACTACACACAAACAAAAACCCAGATTCAGTTTTTGTTATTAGATATGACACAAGAATTATATTATAACAAAATTAAATCACAAGTGAATTTATTATAAAACAGATGTTTTTCATTTAATCGAGCACGCTCCACAACACCCCAGACAACCCTAAAACCTGGGAGACCCTCATTAAATATAAATGTCAGCACAGTATGCATAAGTCATTATGATTTAATGTAGTGGCATTGTTCAGCTACCTTTTGTTAGTCTTCCTAATGGCTAATTTATCTGTTTTATCTTTGTTTAGTCACATGACTGTATAGTAAAAGACAAATTTGGATATTACAGGAAAAAACAAATAGCTTTTTTACATTTTGACAAGAGTTTTATGAAAACATTGATACTGCTGTTCTGTCTTTATGCCAAATACAAAGCTACCAAGCAGCACACAAACAAAATCTGTGACTAGCTGGTGAATATAGTGAAGTGTTTAGGACATCAAGAGCCTATTTCCCTCAGGGAGTTGGTAGAGACCACAAACAGAGCTTAAAGTGAATGAGAATTGGAATTAAATTTGCCACAACTCCAAAGGATTGATAGTAATTCTTCATAATTGCAGTGTATGTTAATTAGCATCTGTTTGCTAACAAGTTCGCTGCATCAACTTAAACGTATTCTGTTTTGTGTGGAGTCCAAGCTGATGTGCATGCACCTTTACCTTCCACACTTAAACTCAATGTTGCTCCTGTTTGGAAAAGGCCAGTCTTTGGAAGTTTTTTTTCAAGACCAAAGAAATGCATCAAGCAGGAAAAAGAAACACCACTGTGTGCAGGTGTGGTGTTTGTGCCCCTCCACCTCTCCCTCCTGACGTTTCCAGGCACTTCCTCCTCCTCTGCTGAAGGAAAACTTTAATAATTAAATGTGCTTCATGTGCTGTCAGAAGGATTTGGGAGGGTGTTGCCATAGCTTTATATAAACACTGACCCATTTCTTTTCACTGGGACAGCTGACTATTGGTTTCTAAAAAAAAAAAAAGAAAAACCCATGGGTTATGACTCAGGGCAGCACATTTATTTGCCTTTAGAACACACACCTACAGCAGGACTCTGTGTGTGTGTTTGTGTATGTGCAAAACGTCAGTAGTTTAGGTTTCTCTCCAGGGTCAAAGCTTTATTTCCACATCTGTTTTCAAAGTATGGTGTGACAAGTATCACCCAGTTCATTTAGTTAAGCATTGTTTAAGCTTATTAACCTATCAACCTGTCTGCAAAATATGTGTTCATAAACCTTTCACTCATTTATACAGTACCAGCAACATTTTTACTTTAAGGGAAGAGAGTGTTAGAGTGAGTCTGTCTGTGTCAGATTTACCTTTGTCTCTTTCTTTGTTTTGCCCAATAAATAAAATGTTTCCTGTTTGCCATGATGGCCCAGTGTGGTACCACCTGGCAGTGTTGAACGAAAACTTATAGTATCACCCATGAGCTGAGACCCCAGCTACTTAAACCAGACTGAAGGAGATACCAGAATAATCCATTAAAATCTAATAATTGTTTTAATTTTGTATTGGTATCCATTATAAGGGTGCTGGTAGCACAGAAAACTGCTCGCCATCTTAGCTACAAGACTGAGACAGAATAAGGACAAGTTAAAAGACAAAACAAGCTGATGCCTTAAAACACAGCATGATATGACAGGCACTTTTAGAGGAGGAAGCTGGATGAACAGCAGGTAGGACATCAATGCTCATGCTGGTGTGCCACTGAGCCAGCAGGCATCTGTGCTGACAGCAGCTACACAGGGGACAGTGAATGTTCACTGCTCCAGTGTTTTCACCTCTTGACTGATTCTATTTACTTGTGAGAATGACGTGATTCGCCTCCTCTATGTGTGCAGCTCGCCAAAGCTGGGAGCCACACCTTCACAGAGAAGAGCTTCAAGAGGAAAGGAATATGTGATGTGTGCGAGCAGAACATCGACAACCCCGGGGCTTTGTGCAAGGGTGAGTCCATGTCTCAGTCAAGTCAGGCAGCAGATCCAGAGACACAGCTGACCAGCACTGATATAACCTGATACACACCTGTGTCAAAGCTTATTTTCAAAGTAAAACATGTTCCTCTCCCTACTGTTTGCAGCATGCAAGGTTGCAGTTCACAAGGCATGTGAAGCCAAGGTAAGCTTTACATTACTTCTTCTTCTCTTCTTGTGCTCCTGTGTCAGAGGTTGCTGGCTAACAATGATAATGTGATGTGAAGTGGAGTAAGCCATGTGCACTGACCTAGATGTCTGGTTAAAGAAGGCCTTCCCCTGAACTGCCATCACTTAGGTTGCTATGAGTAATTTGGTGATGTGGTAATGTGCATAGCAGGAGGTCAAGAGTCCTCAAGCATCCAGCAAGTCTCAGTATATAAATGACTCTTTAATACATGTTGAGTTTAAGTGTTCAGGGGGGGGCGGGAGCCAGTCCCAGCTGACATTAGGAGAGAGGCAGGGTCCACCCTGGACAGGTCGCCAAGCTGTCACAGGGCTGACACTTAGAGACAAACAACCACACACACCCACTCACTCCTATGGGTGATTTAGAGTTGCCAGTCAACTTAGATTAATGTCTTTGGACTGTGGGAGGAAGCTGGAGTACCCAGAGAGAACGATGCAGGCACAGGGAGAACATGCAAACACCACACAGAAAGGCCCCAGATCATCCGGGGGTTCAAACCCAAAACCTTCTTGCTGTGTGGCAACAGCCCTAATCTCTGCCACCATGCCATCCAGTATGTATGCTTATTAAATTATATTTTACACAATACTCAGTGCTGTTGTGTCTGAGGAATGCTCTCAGGATCAACAGGAGGCAGTAGTGAGCTGTCTTGGTGGTCTGTGTGTGCAGTGAGACGTCAAAAGAGATAAAAACAGGAGAAGCTGCCCTGCTTAGGGAGACAGCAGCTGTGTTTATCTGCTAATAAGAAAGTCAAAAACAATGGCAGACAAGTGGCTTCTGATGTGGCTCAGGGTAACTGTAAGCTCCTTGCTTGAAATATGCACTCACAATGTAGTGTGTTTAATGCAGTCAGTGTTCACTGCTTGAAACTAGTACTTGCTCTGCTGCGGGAACTCCAGTTGTCTAATTATTGGTACTAAGAAAGAAAATAGCCCATAACACTTTCAATCACTGTCTTGTCTAATAAAGGCATTTTAGTCCACTGAATTCCCTCAGTGTCCCTGACCACCCCTGAGATTTACCAACAGCTACGAGTGAGGACTGTGTGTGTGTATGCAATGTTTAAACATGGTAAGAACTGTCCACATTATAAGTAATGTTGCACTAAATCATGAAGATTGTGTTTTGAGGAAGGTGCCCAGTCTTTGCTGTTTTTAGTTTCATTTATTTTGCAGTGTCTCTCTCTCCACAGCTCACTGTATGTCAAACCACTGGCCTCTGCATGTGATCACACTCATAGCAGCTCAGTATCTCACAGCCCTGAGTGATACTGCATGACCTTGCATGACCTTGCTGTAACTGTGCTGTTGTGCTTTACTGTCCTACAGCACAAACACAAAATAACCCCATTACGTTTGCATGCTGACTGTCACGTGGAGGAACCCGTCGCTTCTATTCCCAGGTTCTTAAGGTCAGGCTCAAATCCTGTGGGATTTCAAACAGGGTGGGGGTTGCCCTCCTGTCCCCCATTCCTCCACACACACACTGTAATGGTGTATGACTGGGGACTACCAGCTGTTGTGGCTTCGCAGCCTGTATTAAAAGAGGATTATTATTTTTGTCATACTCATCCCCCTGGCCACCACAGCAATAGCCAAACACAACTCGTGGTGGCTGCAGGAGAGGCAGGCGCCACGGACGAGAGTGGACATCGTCACACACGATGATGATCAATCTGGATATGAGAAGTCTGAATGGGTAAATATAGAAAATAACAGGAGTGCTGTAGATGCCTTCCAGTGAGTGATCATGTGGGGACACAAATAAATGAGAAGCAGGTGTGGAGGGCAGACTGTGTGTGTGTGTATAATCAGTCCCATTTGAGAGTATTCATAAATAAAGGGAAACATTGGGTCAAGGCTGAAAATTGGTGCCTGCTTCATGTCACGCTATCCGTCTTTTGTATGTGTCTTCTATGTGTCTCAAATGTCAACCTGCTGCTTCCTTTCTCTCTTACTACTTTCATCTCTTGCATCTTATTGTCATCATCTATTTGCCACTGTTAAATTTATCATTTTCTGATGTTTTATAGTCTATATTAAACACTAAAGTTTCACTTTTTCTTGCTTTTGTTGTGCATATTCTCTATTTGTCTGTCTCACCTACACTATTTTTAACTAATTCTGCCTCTTTGTCCTGATTTTGAATATTGTTGTGTGTGAGTGCATGTGCGAGTGAAAGTATTGCACAGTTGATGTGTTTTAATGTCTCTCTGTGTATGACATAGGCAGTGAGAGAGGAGAGCTACTGGCACACTTGGAGTGTGTGTGTATTATAGTGAGAGAGGGCGGGAAGTAAAGTGAGAGAAAGCAAGCAGAGAGTTTATGAGTGCGCAAGAGAAAGAGAGGCAGTGTATCACACTCTACAGACAGGACTGCTCAGAGGCAGAGGGAAAGACTGAAGCTGCTTGTTAAGAGGTAAAAAACAGCACAGTATTTACTGAGTAAGGCTTCGGGTTTAGTTTATTCATATATATGTACTCGGCACATCAATTTGGACTTTTCTTGGATGTATTTTTCTTCTTTATTTAGTCGCAATCTTTAAATCAATTCCACAGAGGTTGCAGCATGTGATTGTGCATATTATTCCATTAAAACTGTAGTCAGAGCGCTGCTGTGCTGCTGAGAAACAGGGTTTCATTTAATGTGATTAAACAAGTGCTGTGATCTACAAAAAACCTACACCAATTTTCATTTTTAATCACCACAGATAAATTCTTAAGATTTACTTTTTAATGAGACTGGTTAGATCAAGCTGGTGCAGGTTAGCAGATTATTGAAACTGGTAACACCAGCCCTATTCCATACACTACTATGCAACATGCAGCCAAGCTGTGCCAGCCTGGTTATATCTATCTATCTATCTATCTATCTATTGTACAGTATACTTCTCTAACAATGACATTTCCCACAGCATATATCTATATCTAGTGTATCTATTTCACCACTGCTTCGACATGTCAGTGTTACATGTTACAAGGCCACAAACAAACGGCTGTATCCTGGACCCAGTCTTCTGTCTTAACATCTAACTGATTATCCTAATGTTGAGTAGTGAAATACAGATGGTTTCAGTGTCTGCTCATACACACCAGCTGTTCTGCTAGTGTTTCATGCTGATTTATGAATTGATACAGCTATTGTGATGCTTTAAGGGCTATGTGTTTATGTAAGAGGCACGTTTAGTACACAGTAGTGTTATCCAGTGTCAGCGGAGCAGGAACAGATGGGCAAAGTTCCCTGTAAGGTGTTTCTGTTGTTTGTGTCTCTCCACAAGGGGCCGGGTGGACATGCTGTTCTGTGGTAGCACTAAGTGTCATAGTAAGGTGGTAGAACTGAATATTGTGGATAGAAAACCCTGTCAGATGAACATCTGTGTAACCTGATTAAACAGGGCTTACTGCTGTGACATTGTTGCTGCTACTTATAACCATCAGTAGCATGATGTACTGTGCAGAAAATAGTGGCTAATAAAGGTATCACGGTTAATTTAATTTTACTGCTTTACTTGTTTACCGTAATATTCCAGGATTTATACAGTCCTTGTTGTTTGGCTGCATCATAATAATGCCTTTAAAAACTATCTGAGTTTAGACAGTGCCATTTGTAATACATTTCTTTTGATATATGTATGTTGTTAGGCAAAACACTGAGGACAAAACACACATGTACTGTAGCCCTCATGCAGTCACATAACATATCAAGTACAGATCAGTTGTCAAAGTACTCCAGTTCAAGAAATACCAGTTATTATTACTCAACCTTAAGTAGCATGTCCATGGTGCAAAACCTACTTTAGTGCACTGATTGTCCACAGTAAGTTTAGGGTGACAGAAAAAAAAAAAAAAAAAACAACAGGAGCTCTATCAAAATAACACTGTGACATTTCTCTGCTTGGTATCAGTGGTCAGCTGCTGACATCCTTCTTCTATCCAGCGCTCACTCTCCCTTTCTGTGTCTGTTTGCCTCTCTTCTTTCCTCTTCCCTTTCTTTCTACTCCCAAGAAAGTTTTTTTTTGCTTTAAATTCTTGTTTGTTCTTTTTCTTATTCCCCTCTTCTCCGGGCCAGTTACACAGCGATTTACCCTGGCTATGGGTGATGCTTATCAGGATGTTTTTCGTCATCTGATGTTGTTTATTCAGGGGAAGAACATGCTTGTATGTCACGGCAGGGATGACTGTGGTCATCCAGTCCCCAGGCAATGAAAGTGGAGAGAGAGCATGTGAGGTAGTAGGGGAGGGTGAGGCAGAAGGGAGGACAGGCTGCAGGGGATAGGAAATGGAGAAATAAGGGATCAAAGAAGAGAGAAAATAGAGGAAGTAGAGCGATAATGAGAGAAGAAAGAGAGGGGGAGCTGTACTTTCACGTGAGGCTGCCTAAATCGCTGCCCCTCCAAGATTTGCCTTCTGGTGCCCTGTGTAAAATGTTAACAGTCTGCTCGAAAGTAAAAAAGCCTCCGATTTTTGTTTAGCTTTCCATAGACTCTGCGCAGGCATTAGTGTCTTTTTTGTGAGACTGTGGAACTTGGAATAAGCCATGATTATTTTGTTTTTCCAGTTTCAAATAGAAAAACTTACTCACTTCTCCCTCTCCAGTGTGACGCCAGCTCTGAGTTGACTGTCAGAATGAACCATGTTCCTCCTGGATGGTGTACTGACGCCTACGTCTAGAGACACATTTATCTGCTCCTACCCTGTCAGTGACTGGGGTTCTCCTCAGGATTGTATGAAGACCTTGAGGCTTGCAGAACCACCAAAGACACATGCTTAGTGTACTCTCCATGTGTGAAACTAGGCTGACCAGAACTGACAGACTGTTGCAAACTGCTTCCGTTGAGGCTTGCAGAACCACCAAAGACACGTGCTTAGTGTACTCTCCGTGTGTGAAACTAGGCTGACCCGAATTGACAGACTGTTGCAAACCACTTCCAGTTGAGTCTGTCATCTTCCACCTCTGCCTTTATGCTGCATATCAGTGCTCTCTGCCTCCAGGTTCAACCCTGGTCTTCACCTCTGTGCATGTGTGCGTACGTTTGTTTTTATACATGGTATATATTCCTTCCTCCCTGACCATTTTATTCTCTTAGCTACCGTTATTAAATCTATTAAAGCTGCAGTTCTCCCCTATGGCTGGATCTCTTTCATTTCTTACTGTAGGTTTTATAACATGATCTGTCCTTGTACACTAACACTGTGTACATTTTGTACTTACAGTACTACAAAATATGAAAAGAACTCATCAGCTCTGTATTTATTAATTTTTCTTTCTGAGAAGTTGTAGAGAACTTAAATATGTGCTTAACAATCACTTGTGGCGGCGACCATGGTGCGGTGGTCTCCCAACCACAAGGTTGGAGGTTCAAATCTCGGTGCCGGCAGTCCACGTGTTGAAGTGTCCTTGGGCAAGACACTGAACTCCCCCGTTGCCCCCAATGGTTAGAGCCATTGGTTGAGTTGGCGCCGCAGATGGCTGCCATCGGTTCTGTACCGGAAACAAATTCCATGTGTGTGTAACATACTTGGCTATACATTCATTCTATTCTATTGTAGTGAGCATTAGTTGCCTTTATTGTTGTCAAATTTAAAGCATGGGGAGTTTATCAGGCACTCCATTAAACCGCTGGCTAACGAAGCTATAAACTTGAATTTAATTATAAAAATATCTAGAGCATTTCAACAGACATCGGCTTGTTCTCTGTACCTACAACTGCATATTACTGCTTGGTTGCTGATGTCGTCTTGATATTGTTTCAGCTGTAGATCATTGTGATTGTTAGGCATTTAACTTGGTAACCTGTTGATCACATATGCACAAAGGTTGACAGGGTGTCAATGTTTACAGTCAAAACCCATACATGTAGTTGTGCCACAGCGCTGAAAGGTTTCTCTTCCAGAGCCCTTTTTTAAGTGCTAGTGCTATTAATGTGCTTTCTTATTTATTTTTCACCTTGTGGTTGTTAATTGTTTGATGCAATTTGAGTTATAAATTATTTAATCTCATGAGGCCATTAGTTGCGTCGGAAAATAAACACAATTCTCAATGGACCCATTTCTACTATTGCTACTATATTAAACGATCCAGAGGAGAATAAGCTGCAGGAACCTATTTGGATAGCAGTGCATGTATCCGTGACACCAACTGCCATCTTCTCTCTCTCTGTTTATGTGAGTTTGTGGTTTTGCCAAGTAACTACTGCTTCACCAGCAAAACAGAGTACAAAGGCTGCACACCATATGTAGCTTTACTCCGGTTATCTCTCTCCTGTCCTTCTTCTTTACGAGCCAAAAAAGCATAATCAGTCATTTTTATTGACTGTCTATTGAGCTCCTTTTTCTTATGCGAGTGCCTGGTGAGCCCCATAAACATCTTACCCAGTGTCCCAAAGGTCTGTACATACTGTATGTGTTGACCTGCATGTGGGTTCTGGTTAAAGTGTGTTTGAATGTGTGCATGTCTGACATCATGTGTCACTAGTACATCATATGGAACAGCTAAATCTTTGTTGACACCCTCACCCTCAAACCAGCTGCTGCAGATGGCTGAAAGGGAGTGAGAGTGAATCTTGTTCTCAAACACCCTTACCCCTGCAATCAATCATTGCAGCGCAGTTACTCTGTTGTTTGTTTTTCAGAACGGTTCCACTAAATCTGCATCACAGAAGAAGAGGGGCTCCATACAAAGGTACCACAAATCACACATTTTGACAAAATAAAATGATATTTGATATGTAAAATGGCTGCAGACAAAAAAAGCTAACTAAAATCAACATTTAGGACTTTTGATTGCCTAATGGGTGTTTTGGCTGCACTAAAGAAAAAGGATTCTCACAATGTGCAGGAATAAAAGTGTGGAACAAGTGATGGAGCATGTGATGGAGCACCACTATGACTTTGACCTCACCTACATCACAGAGAGGATCATCTCTGTCTTCTTCCTGCCTGACCTGGAGGAACAGCGATACCGCAGAAACCTACAGGAAGTGGCCTCCATGCTAAAATCCAAGCACCAAGACAAATTTCTGGTTAGTATCAGAAGCATAAAACACAAGGCATTTAAGTGTAATGTTGTGGTTTGCCTTCTAAAAGGACAAAACTATTGTCAAATTTAGGTAATACTAAAGGATTTATATGTGCCTAACCAGAAAGGTTATTGCTTTCAGACCGTATCTGTGATGGATAGGGGCTTTTAAACTATCAAACCATTCCTCTCACTGTTTACTTTAAATATATAGTTTTGATCCATTTGTGAAAATAGATTTGTGATATCCTCTTAACTGTCTTTGACTTTTCCAGCTTCTAAATCTATCAGAGAAAAGGCACGATATCACCAGACTTAATCCAAAGGTACCTGACAAGATATCAAGTCACACACTACTTTCTGACACACATTAACTGTGTATGTGAGATGTGTAACTCGCTGTGTATTCTGTTGTGGATTGTGGTTCAGGTGCAGGACTACGGCTGGCCTGATCTTCACGCTCCACCCTTGGACAGGATTTGTGCCATGTGTAAAGCCATGGAGATCTGGCTGACCTCTGACCCCAACAACGTAGTGGTCCTCCACTGCAAGGTTTGTACGGACTGAATCAACAAATGCGCGTTTGCTGTTAAAAATTGTAAAACAAAAAAAGCTACTCGATAGTCACTTTGAATTATGTTCTGACAGGGAAACAAAGGGAAGACTGGGGTCATTGTGGCATCATACATGCACTACAGCAAAATATCATCTGGGTAATCTGCATTATTATTATTATTACTAGTCTAACAAGGCACACCTTTGTGTCTCAGTTGTTTCTTTTTCCAGATAGTTTTTTGTCATCATGGTCAAAACTATTGTTGAATACATTCACATATTCATTTTTGTTGGCAAGCTCTATCCAATATAACAACTAAGAGTCATGATTTACTCATTAGCTACAACAGACATACTATAACTTGCAAATCTGTGCTTGCACAGATCTGTAATAAAGCATTTATTCTTACATTTCTGGTTGGGTCCACAGAGCAGATCAGGCTCTCACCACACTGGCCATGAGGAAGTTCTGTGAAGACAAAGTCTCCTCCTCCCTACAGCCCTCTCAGAACAGGTCTGACAAATATTACCTCTTGTCATGCTGCTGTCATCACCTCAGTCATTCTCTGTGTCATCACATCGTCTCCTCGCCTCTTTTCTTCAAGGTACATCTACTACTTTGGTGGTTTGCTGTCAGGCACCATCAAAATGAACAGCGGTCCACTTTTCCTCCACCAGATCCTCATTCCCTCGCTACCAAACTTCCAGGCTGGGGGAGGTTAGTTTTACATATGCTAATGTTGCCGTAATGGTGATTCTGTTCACTGAACAGTGAATAGAAAGTGTTTTACTATGTCAAGAAACAAAAACACTAAAGCTTTGTTTGCACATTCTTCTTCATTTTGGTTGCTGTTCACCATCTCTCTTTATTTGCAGGTTTCTATCCTTTTCTGAAAATCTACCAGTCTCTGCAGCTGGTCTACACTTCAGGTGTCTAGTAAGTACACGGTCAGTCCTCCAGGTGTACCACTATTTTCAGCTCATGTCTTGTGGGCAGACTCCTTTCCATCCTGTCGTCTGTACAGGCTGCTGTCTGTGTTTAGGTGTTGGCTGGTCTGTGCTTATGTTAAAGTTAATGTTGTCTGCCAGTATTTTACCAAGGTGAGACATGTTTTGACTGGTTTTATGTATATTTTAAAGTGGTGCGCCCAATTTTTATGCTGTATATTGTATATGTGTGTGTGGCCCGGTACTATTCATGATGCGGGGATGTAAACCTGGTTACATGGTCACAGTGTGGGAACTTTATATCCTTAAAAAGTAAGTCCCCAAAATGTAAAACATTACATGTTAGAGTGATAACTTGGATTAAGGTTAGGGTGAGATTAGGGTTAGACAAGTAGTGGTTACAATATGTCTCCAGGAAAAGAATGTACGTCAGTGTAATGTCCCCTGAAATGATGGAAACACAATGTGTGTGTGTTTGTGTGTCCAGTGATCCCCAGAGCTCCAGAGCGAGGAAGCTATGTGTGACTATGGAGCCAGCTCTATTATTGAAGGGGGACATTATGGTGAGAAAGAGATAATCATGCCACTCATGGAAGCCTTGCTTTGACTTAGATCCCATCATATCCACCCACACCCTACATCACTGCAATAACACAGTTGTTTTTATGACTAAATCCTGTAGTCAAAGACTTCAGTTCCTAGACTGCTCTAAATACATTTGTCTTTCCTGACTTTTAATCACTTTTTTACTTTGCCTTTAAAAAGTTTTTGATTATTTTTAAACCACATGAGCTACAAATCCTGGGTAGACTACAAATATGCATGTTGTTTGCTTGAGAGGGCAAAATCATTCAAAGCCATTAGTAAGCTGTTTTATCACACTTTCAATTACTAAGTCTACTAATAGATCAGTATTTTTGAAACATTTAATGTGAAATCAACCTTAGTATTTGTACATTACTCTCTTATCTGCGTCTCTGTTCACAGTTAAAGTGCTACCACAGGCGCGGTCAGACAGCAGAAAGGGAGGTGGTCTTTAGAGTCCAGTTCCACACCTGTACTGTTCATGGAGCCCAGCTGTGGTTTCGCAAGACTGAACTGGACCTGGCCTGTACAGGTATAAAATCACAGAAATGAATGGAATATCAAGTAAGAACATTTAAGTTCTTGGACATACATATAGGCTACCTGCAGAAAGGTACAGGGAGAGAGAGAGGACACACTACGGGAGAGAGGAGACACAAAGTTAGTGACTCATAATGGTGGGCTATAGATGGATGGAGAGGAGAGGAGCTCAGAGCATCATGGGGAGATCCTATTCATTTTGATTATCAATAGTGAAACAAGTTCCTTTATTGATTAACTTTGGGTTTTCTGATTCACAAATCACTATTTCTCTGTAGTTACGGTGTGGATATTTTAATCACTGCCTTTATGCTTATCTTTCCATAGATGACAGGTTCCCTCCTGACGCTACAGTTGAGTTTATCTTCTCCAATGGACCTGAAAAAATGAAAGGTGAATGTCATCACCTGTCTATCATGGCATCTTTTTTACATTTCAGGAACCTTATGTCTTTCTTTTTTAGATTTGTACATTATTCATATCAAAATATCTACTTTCCAAGGTCGAGAATACTGCAAGAATGATGCCTCTATCAAAGTGGACTTCAACACTTCAGATCCCGTAGTCAGATGGGATTCCTATGAGAACTTCAATCTCCATCATCAAGACAGCATGGAAAGTAAGAAATATATCACATAGGAATGCACCATTTTACTTTAATGAGGAAAAGTCAAATATCAAGTCACACTCTTTACTTTCTTCTCCAGGTATCTCTCATACACGGGGCCCTCTGGATGGCAGCCTGTATGCACAGGTGAGGAAGCGATGTGGGCCAGGCTCCACTGCCTCAGCAGCATCGCCCAATGGATCCCTTACTGGCAGCCCAACAGTGAAACCCCAAACTTCCAGTCAGCCCCAGTCTCTCTCCAACACCCCTGACTCCAGCCGCTCCCCAGTACCTTCTGATCACCTCAAAGATGCTTCTCTATCCATAAACTGCCATGAGAGAGAAAGCACTGACTGCCTGTTGAGGAGAGGAGAAAGAGAAGATGGAGCAATAGGGAAAACAACAGAGAAAGAAAAGGACAGAGAGACAGCAATTTTAGATGACGGAGACCCATCAGGTCCAGGAGGTTTGAGGCATGGGCACTCGTGTTGCAGCCGAGCAGGCATAAAGTGCACCGGTGTGGGATGGGAGAGCGAGAGAGAACCCTGTCTTTGTAATGGTCACTGTCTTGGACGTTGTAACAGCACTAAAAAACATCCAAAAAGCCAAACTCTGCCCACTATACCATCCAAATCTGTGTCCCCTCCACTTCATTCAACTTATATGGAACTCTGCCACCGCCATAGTGCTCGTCGTTTACCAGAGTTACCATGGGAACATCCACCCGCACCTCCACCTTGTATCCACAGGCCATGCTACCCTTATTCCACTCTTGAACACCCACACCCACACAGTCACACCCTCCCAGCCTCAAACAGACTCTATAGTGGGGAAGAGTGTCATCTCTTCCATTATTCCATGTCCAGCCCAGCCGCTCATCTCACCCATCAATCAGTGCCACCCAGCCCTTACAGGGAAATGTTCTTCAGCACTCCATCATCATCCTCTGGTTGCCCCTGTCGGAACTGCTCCAGCAGGCGAGAGCATCAGTCATCCTTAGTCAGAACACTGCACCCAGTACATCCAGACCTATCAGAAAACTCTAACTGGTCCCAGGCAGCAGGGGCACAACAAACAAGAGATGCGCCTCCACTGTGGGAAAGGGAAAACCCATGGGAGGTGGCGAGAGAGGCAGAGTTATGGCAGTGCAAGTCAGCCATGCCAGTGTTTCGTGTCTGCCACTCATCTTTGGATCAGGGTCCAAATCCGGAGCAACCTAGATTTGCCCACACACCTCACCAAAACTACCCCAGACCACAGGCCCTGATGGATGTGCGAGATGGATCCAGCAGTGAGTGCCACACCCCTCCGCTGCCCTGCCACTCATGCTCCTGCTCTCCTTATCAGTCCTCCCCAGCCGAGAGCCATGAGAGCAGGGGTTACGCCTCTGGGTACCACTCTGGATCAGTCTCACCGCTGCCCACTGGTAGCCCACCTCCAGGGAGAGGCAGGCTGTTTGAGACACCACCTAGATCCAGAGAACAGCAGAAAACTGGAGGTGAATGCTGAATACAGTGGAGATTGTCTTTTTTAACAATGAACTAATTGCATCATTTTTTCTAAATGTTGTTATAAGTTAATCTTGTCTTATCTTACCTTGCTTCCCAAAGTAGAAATGACCAAAACTAGTGTGGAGGATGACATATTCCAGGGTTCAGAGAGTAAATCGGACTCCAATGGCCAGTCAAGCACCCCCGGACTGGACTCTGATCATGACTACACACTTATCGGCAGCAGCAGCCCTACACACACTGAAGATAGGTGAATGAAACTTTATTTTGACACCTACTGGTGCTGAAAATAAAATCACATTTATCAACATATACAGTATGTAGATGATTATCTGATTTTTTTTTCATATTTTATCCTCAGTGTAACTGCTGATAGCCCCCCTCAAAGCCAAGAAACCTGTACACATCTGGAGTCCAGCACAAATAGCAGCAAAACTATCACACCAGTACCAACAGAAACACAAAGCCAAAGTTCCAACATAGCCACAAACTGCACACAACCATCAAGTGAGTCTTCCATGAGTTTGAGTTCTGATGGTAAGATTGGAGCAGCCAAGACTACAGGACGTGCAGAGGGATCTAACCAATCGCATGCTTCTAGCTATGCTGCTGTCTTCATCACCCCAGTCCAAGTGCAACTCAATGGTTCTGCCCTTCCCAGCAGTACTCCAGCTCACAGTTTCAGTTCCAGCTCTTCCACCACTTCCCCAAATTTACCTGTCGGCTCCCCAGAGCTGCAGTCTTCTCCCCAGCGCTCCCAACTGGCTACAGACTCGGCACGATATAAACTGGCTCCAGACAAAGACAGCTCAGCCGATAACAAACCTCCATCACCTGTGCCTGATGGGTATCACACACCAACTTTTCCCTTAGCATCCTATTATTACCCCTTACTGAACGTCCCCCACGTCCCATACACCGGATACACTGCAGTCAACATCCCTGCCATCCAGCCACCACTCCCCGAGAAGAAACGTCTTTCCTCCACAGCAGGATACCTGAATGGGCACAACTCTCTTGCCAGAGTCTCCTCAGTGCCTTCTCCCACACACCATTTTACCTTCTCCCCCACAGGGGAAGAGCAGCGACGAGGGTCTGCACAGCCTAGCTGTAGGGAGGAGGCAGACATCAGGGTGAATGCTAAGTTTGTCCAGGACAGCTCCAAGTACTGGTACAAGCCAGGCATCTCCAGAGACCAAGGTGAGGAGCACAGCATTTGTAGCCATCCAGTTTTTTTTTAGCGTTGATGAGTAAGCAATACTGTGTCTCTCATATTACACCATACTATTGTACTGTAGCCATAGCTGTGTTGAAGGACAAGGAACCAGGAACCTTCCTCATCAGGGACAGTAACTCCTTCCAGGGGGCCTATGGTCTGGCCCTCAAAGTGGCCACCCCTCCTCCTAATGCCAACATCACTGCCAGCAAAGGTATCTTTTTCACAATTTTACACATCAAGGTCATAGTTGGTATTATTCAGCTAATGAAAACAGTTATACAACATATTCTGTGGCTCTGTAGGGAGCTTCATCCAGGTCTGAAACAATAACCTTGAAGATGTCATCGGGGTTATCTTGGCTTGGGCTTGAAGATATAAATTTTTAATAGAATGCCTATATTGCTTTATGGAAAATATATAGTTTGATCTGTTGTTGTTGGAGCCTGAGGTTTCGATTTCAACCCCAAGGGTATGAGACTGCAATAGTAAATCCCTGGAGTACCCCTTCAGTGTTATTCATCAGGTAGTTTTCTCATTCTCCCACTGATCAAACAATGTTCAAAAACATAAAGGTTACTACATGATTTTTATTCATTTACAAAGTCTTTTATAAACAAAAGCAACAGCTAAATGGTGTGTGAGGTAGCGTTTTCCATAGTTCTGCACAATCTTTAAAAGGCTGTTTAATTAATTACTTTTTTTATCAAGTGTGCATTGTCTACTGTATATTGCTAGTTTGAATTTGGCCAATGTAGACCTTGTTCATGCAGGCCTGTGCTGCATTGATACTGTATCTTTGTTTCTGCTGAAAGAACAGCTGAAGATAAACATTGCTTTTATGTATGTCTGAGACAGTCATGAAATGCATGTGTGAAATAAAAATGAGGCACTGTTGTGATCAAAATAGTCAGATAACATTATGGTTTTGAAAAGCATAATCAGATTCTTATATGTTTCTTGTATGTTTGCTCATGCAGCCTTCATGCTCACTCCCTCCCTTCACACCTTCCTCTTCTCTCCTCAGGGGATCCCGTGGAACAGCTGGTGAGACACTTCCTCATCGAGACTGGCCCACGGGGAGTGAGGATCAAGGGCTGTCAAAACGAATCATACTTTGGTCAGTTATGTGGTAGACACAACTGCCAAAATATGTTTCACATATTTAGTTATGTACAAGATACTGAAACTTTTAACCTGCAACCCCAGAGAAAAGTGTATGTCATTCCCAGCCCTATATTTTTCTCTTTTAATGCTTTCTCATCTGCTCTACATGTTTTCTCTTTCTGTCATTGCCTCAGGAAGTCTATCTGCCCTGGTGTACCAGCATTCAATTACTCCCATTTCTCTGCCATGTGCCCTTCGCATTCCAGAAAAAGGTAATATCAGTATTATTAAAATAATTCATACATAATTAAATACCCACCTTTTCAAATAGGCTTTATCTGTTATCTGTAGGTTATTACAACAACTACAAACTGGGTGCTAAATTATTTAGACAGCAGTGTTATGTAACCGAATGGCATTTCAGATCTGGTCGGGGAGCTTCAGGAGGTGCCGAGTGCGACAAACACCAGCACAGCAGCAGACCTCCTCAAACAAGGAGCAGGTAGCATACAGCCTTTTGTTTTGTTTTTGTACCATTTTGTTTAGATATGAGCTTCGACAGAGGACTGACCACTTGTGGGTTCAGTTGCAGTTGTTACTTTTGCCCAGCAGAGACTGCCCAAGCCATTTTTATTAAGAACTCATGCTGCTATTACTGTAATCCATATTTTTTGTGATGAACAGCTTGCAACGTGCTCTACCTGAACTCTGTGGATATGGAGTCATTGACAGGGCCTGAGGCAGTTTCCAGGGCAACCAAGTGTACTTTGGCTCTGAGTCCACGTCCAGCTGCAACAGTGGTCCACTTCAAAGTGTCCTCTCAGGGCATCACTCTGACAGACAGCAAAAGAAGGTACAGCTTTGACACAACTATCATACTTAGCAACATGATCACATTTCATATTTTCAGTTCAGCTGATTTTAACTGGTAATGAAACTAAAAAAGTGGTATTTATTATTGCATGAAGTTTCTGATGCAGGTCACAGTTTAATATATAATAATATTGTTTATGTTTACACAGGCTATTTTTCAGGAGACACTACCCAATCAATAGTGTCACCTTCAGCAGTCTTGACCCCCAAGACCAGAGGTGGGTCAGTGAGACATTTAGAGAAAAAAAAGATGTCAATAAAAAATGTATGTACTTCAACATGTTGCTGCTGATTACCTTCAGCAAAGGTGGTAATAAGTGTGCTTACTGCTGCTCTGCGGCTTATATTTTATAAATATAAGTTCTGTCTGATTTGCTTGCCTGCTTTTGCCTGTAAAGAGTGAATGAGCAACGCCTTATAAAATTGTCTCTAGTGTCCTTGTTATTCATGTCTTTCAACAATTTGTCTCTATTTGTGTGCCCATACTTCAGGTGGATAAATTCTGATAATACGACAAGCAAGTAAGTGCTTGTGTCAGTGTGCTTATCTTGGCGAGTGATATTAGCGACTGGTACATTATGCTACTTTGCATGGCAATTAATTGCAATCAGATTTGTCATTCTGATTTATTAGACAAAACTGGGTTCATTCAGTGTGAGATATTGTTATGTCTCCTTGTTTTTTGTCTGTCCTCATCTCCTTCTTGCTGCAGGATGTTTGGCTTTGTGGCCAGGAAGACGGGCAATGCTACAGAAAATGTGTGTCACCTGTTTGCAGAGATGGACCCCGAGCAGCCAGCTGTGGCAATTGTCAACTTTATTAACAAAGTCATGCTCGGACCACAGCTTCGTAGATGAAAAAGCAGGAAAATTTGAAAAGTAAACTATTGGAAATCTGGGAGAGATATAAAAATAATTCTGACATATCTTTTAATGAAATGTAACTACACTTAACTGCACTTGTATTTGTGCAGGTGACATCACTGTGTTCGGCTATATGACTGTTTTTATAAGAGAATCTATTTCTGACAGATGACTGGTCTGCAGAGCAAATAATGTCAGTTTACAGAGCAAACACTCATAGATGAAGAGTATGATAAACCAAAGATTGACCTTATTTTGGTAACCTTTGCCTAATAAGATTTTGTTTTTGCTTAGTAATTTTATTTGTGATATTTGTTCAAACTGTACAACATGCTGTACAACAAACTTTACAAACTATATGAATGACAATCTATTTACCATATTTTAACTATGTTGTCCATAATTTAAAGCTAAAGGTACAATGACTTAGAAGGTCTTCACCAATGTAGTAAAATGTAAGAGTCATGCTTTTCTTTTATTTGTAGAGTAAAAGAGTAAAGGAAGTGATCAAATTCTGTATTTTGATTATCTAAGGAGATATCATCTTTGGCTACATTTTAATTCTTTGGTTGCATACATACAGTATTTGTGACAATCTGCATTTTGTTCCCAGTGCAACTATACTATTAGAAAAGTATTCATGTTAATGACAACTGCAAATATAGAATCATATTATGCAAAGCCCACAAACAATTTAAAAAGGGACGGGTACAGTAGATCATTTAACCAAATGTTATGTAGGCACTAGGGGTGTGACTAGATCTCATGCCATGGGGTCTCGCAGTATTAAAATGTGATATTTGTTCAATGTAAAAGCTGCCTTGCAATATCAGTACATAACAGAACCAGAGCAACAGCCAGGTGTGATGCTACTTTCACATTATTAGTCTGGCAAAAACTCCCTGCTGTGTTTTAATGCACAGGCCTGCAATGGTTGGGGGGTGAGGGGTTGCAAGGAGAATGTTGTAGGCGTGTACAATACAGCCACATTGTGAAGAGTCGACACGAGTGCATTCACATTTCCAGCCCATGCGCTTTTTGTTGTATTTTGGTTAGCCATGATGCTAACGTAGCCTACTCTACCTCAGCACCGATTCTACCACTAGTGTGTCTGCACTGATAGATTTAAAAAAGCACAGTTTACCATCCAGTACTAATGAGAATGAATGGTCTGTCATTATGAAGCGTTATACGTGGCCCAAAATCGACAGTGACAAGCAGTGAATGCTTATACTAACAAGGTAAACAAAGAGTCTTCTCCCCGTGGTTGTCCACGGCCCGATCGTCTCCCATATGTGATTGGTCAATGCAGCGCACCGGACCAGATGATGTCACCATCCGGTCCGGTGCTGGGAGAGTGAAAATAGCATAGACGGTCACACACAGCTTCATGCACAGTTATAAGGTCGGAAGAGACTCCTGAAATCCTACAGGAGAGAAGCCAGTCAGTTTGTGACAAAACCTTTTACAGTGCCTGCATATTGTCTTTTATTGCATATGATTCCTTAATTTCTACTCAGAAAGTAGAACTGAAGTGACAGCCATTACAAGATGATTAGTTAAAAAAATGTTCAAAATACACCTGCACTGTTTAGCATTTTGTGACTGCCAGTTGAATAAAAGACTATTTTTCCAGTCATATTTTTCGTCACTGAAGATTTTTTTAAAATAGTGTTAAAATATCATCTTGTTTTCGTGAACTCAACATCATGCATAGTCTCGTCTCATGAGCTAAGTGTATCGTCACACCCCTAATAGGTACTAACCACAAATTAAGCAAGATGTGAGCCTTAAAACTGAATTAATTCATTCAAAAAATGATGAATATTTAGAATTTTCTCACAGCTACAAATGATAATAAATATGTCTCATCAGAGGAAAACTAAACCTAAAATGTCTGTAATGTTATAATACTTCAATGTTGATAACGCCATTACATTAAAAAGCCAGAAGTCTCTCGACATCACAGGTGTCTTGGCCATTTTAGTTTGTTTGTCTTCATTTACATGACTTATTTAACAAATATCCATGGATACACTTTTTTTTAAATAGTTTAACTTTATGCCAAAGACTTAATTACCATGTCAAGATATTCTAAAGGGTCATGTTTTGTTATCACTATCTACATTTGGTATTTTTTTTAGTTTTCTATAAACTAAGATAATATTTAGTTGACTTCAGCAGAATTAATATTTTTCAATCTGGATTTTTTTGTAAAAAAAAATTAATATATTTTAGGCCTCTGAGGTTGGATTAGAAAGAATGGTGTAAGCTGTCATATTTAACAAGAACATTTAAGTAATAAAACTAAAACAAATACAAGTCTGTGCTTCGTTACTAAAGGTTTCATGCAAAATACATCTTGAGATATTCATTTGAAGAGCAATCCATAATTATAACGGTAACAGCAGTTACTTCTTTAGGTAGCCTGTTTGCAGATGATAGTGGAGAAACTGACATATTGTCAGATTTTGCATTTAATTCTTCTAGAAACAACACAGACGTTTATCCATAAACAATGGTACTTTAAAAGGACGAGGTCCCACCGAGATTTGAACTCGGATCGCTGGATTCAAAGTCCAGAGTGCTAACCATTACACCATGGGACCAACCACATACAAACTGCCTGATCCACAGTCTTTATAGAGAGTTGCTACAACTAAATAACCATATTTATTTTATTTATATGTGTCATTTCTCGTTAGCAGCATCACTTCTCTGGTTATATATGTTAACAAGGGGTATAGGGTTATAAGAGAGGTTAAACTCCACACTTAATGGTACCCCGTGTTTCGCCTTTGCTAATTAGATATCGAAAGCTAACCTAGCTAACTCGGATAAGCTAACGGAGCTCGCTGTATGTGAGATACGTCAGCGTCGGAGTGCCAAATATGAGATAGCTTGTTGTTAACATAGACCTGCATTTACAGGTTCACGGTCTACCATGTTACTCTAACCTACAATGCCTTGACAAATACATTACAAGAGGTCTGGGAGTCTCATTACTTTCGCGATACTACTACTACTAGCTAGCTAGCTACGCGTTATCCGATTCAGCTTCGCAAAATAAAAGCTTTGTTTTCAAAATAAAGGTTTGAATTAGATAACTGCTAAGAGGTGTCCGTCAGTAGGCCTATAACGTATTTGGAACTATTTTGTAAAGGCTTTAGACTAAATATTGTGCAGCAACATTTTAATAACAGTTCTGTAACTGATTATTTTTGTGAAAACAATATTCAGCTGTAGGTAGGCCTATGCTGAAAACTAAACCATAATTCAAAGCTACACTTGTTTTGAGTGTTGTTCAAGCCCAGCTGTTTTCCAGGGTCTCACTCCAGCTCCAGTTGACAGGGTTGAGTGATATAAGGAGTTATATGACGTCAGTCATCTAAAATACGATGATATAAGATTTTTTATGATTGTTTATTCTTTGTTGATGAGAAACAAAGAAGGCACCACTTTGATGTAATTGCCTGGAGCTAGCTCAGCTGGTTGCACAGCAGTAAGACCTAGGTGTCAATGGCAGGCACTTGGGATTCATGGCTGGGCAATTTTGAAAAATGCCACACTGTTGAGATTTAGCATTGTAGAATTGTTATAGCACAGGGACCTGTGTGTGATAGTACATAAGTGGGTGATAAATGGCCGTTGTCCCTCAAACTCCCAGAAGAGGGAACTAGAGGGGCTTCAATAGACCGTACTAGTCCTCTTCAGAAGTCAGATCTCCATATTGTAGCTCCCAGCAACTCTCCAGAGGAAAATTATAGGAATGAAAAATCAGAGTCAGTTTCACTGTATCATTAAATTTACAACTGGGTCATGTAGTTGGAGTCCAAGAACACCACCCACCCCCTTCTTGTCTACCTTTTGAGTAATTATAAAAAGAAAAATAACCTTTGGTCTCTTAAGTTAATATTTGAAGAAGACAAAAGAATTCCAGCAATGCTCAAAACTCAGCATTCTGTAACAAATCTTTGAAGATAGGAAAGAGAAAACTCATGAGGTCCCTCAGTAGTGATACTAAACCATATGTTACATGTTAAAACAACTTCTGTAAGCATGGAATGAATGTGTATTATTTGTTTTTATAATTAGCTTCTTTCTTTCTTTTTGTTGGTCTCCTGCAAGCATCCCCTGAGGTAAATGTCCTCAAAGGTTTGTCATTTATTCCCTGTGAGGAACTGTGCTGTTTACATCACCTGCTGTACAGCTGAGACACCATACAGTGATGCAGCTGTTACAAATACTCTTGATGTAGCACATGTGGATGCTTCTTAGGATTTGTGGAATCATGCTAAATTCCCATGTTACTTCGTATTGTTGACCCAAAGAAACTTGAAACTGCTGACTCTCTCCACTTAAGGCATATTGCTGAGGTTGACAGTGTTTACTCCTTGTCTTTGCCACTTTCTGTAGGTGACAATTATCTCTTTCACCTGGTTGTCCTGGCACCATATCAATGGGTCTCACTTCTGCCATTTTGTGAACGACACTGACAAAGTTTTTGTGCAACACAAAACCAGGTTACTTCTTAACCTCTGTTTAGAAGTAGCTGCCTAAAATATCTGCTTGGCCTCCTACCGCAATTATATTTTTGAAACCTGCTATTGTGTGTGCACATGTCTGAATTATACAAATATATACACTCACAAATACACTCACCAGCCACATTATTAGGTACCCCAGTATAATTGTATGCAATTCTGTGCAACACTTCTGCCTTAACATCTGTGTTTATGAAGCTCAAAATGGTTTAGTTTTTGGTGAAATTGTCATAGATGTATAAATTCAATTATGATGTTTGTTGCTGAGGTCATAGTTAAAGGTGGTGTTATGCTGGACTACATTATATTCAGAGGTGTTCCTAATATTCTGACCTTCTCATGTATGTAGCTGGGGAGGACAAAAATATAGAGACACCTAATAATTGAGTTTACACATTTAGATTAGATTAAATTCAGCTTTAATGTCATTACCCATGTACAAGTACAAGGCAACAAAATGCAGCTTAGCATCTAACCAGAAATGCAATAACAGCAGTGCAGAGTGTGCAGTATCTACAGTCTGTACAGTCAGAACTAATTTACTGATGGATATGTACAATTGATATCTACAGTAAGATACTGTATGCAGGGTAATGTAAGATATACAACAGACTAAGATTGAAATTACAAGTAATAGACAAGGTAAATTAAGCTTATGGAACCCTAGTGCAATGGGATGAGATGGATTGAAACAGTGAAGAATAAGAAGATAATAAGTTGCATGAGTGAACAGTTCAATGGATGTAAATAGTGCAAAGATAAAGATAATGGCAAGTTCACCAAAAACCGAAACATTATGAGCTTAATAAACACAGATGTTAAGGCGGAGTGTCGCACTGAAGTGCATACAGGTGTACCTAATAAAGTAGCCAGTGAGTGTTTATTACTGTATAGTAAATAATGTTTCAGAAATCAGGATAGTGCTAAAAGAAGCCAGAAATAAAAGAGAATAAAATAATAATCATATTTCTTCTTCCATAAAACTCAAGAACCTGCAGTACACTAAATGGTTACAGTGATAGCTGTGGTGTAATTTTCAAACTGATGAAAGCGGGGCTGTGCTGTGCCACAAAGTTACATGTGATCAGGAATTACTAGTGTGGGCTTAGCGTGCAGTCTTGGGGGGGAAATGGAGGAAGTGCCCAACTTCACCATCAGTGGTTTGCATATCAGCAAGTCTAGGATTCAGCTGGACATGATGGTGCTAAAACATGGTCCCTGAATAACAGGAGGGAGTAGGGGCAGGGAAGTGTGGAGTTATGGTGACAACATCTTCAATTGATCTATTTGCCCCATGGAAACTGCAGAGAGTGAGCATTGCTTGGGGGAAGTGAGTCTATGCGGGTTTTGATCAGTAGCCCAAGACATCTCATGATGATGGACATGAGTGGGCAGGATTTCCTGGGTTTCTTCAGAACAACAGGACTGCACATTGTTATTGTACTGAAGCATTAAAAACTGGAGCAGTCATGGACTAAATGCATCCAGGAGGACATCTGCCAGCTTAGCGGCACAAGCTGGCCAGAGATGTTCTCAGGTGCTTTAAGTGTGTTAGAGCAGCTGAAGGCTCTCAAATGTGTGTAAGATGTTTTCAACTCTTTTGGCAGGGATACAGATTCATGTGACACATATGGTTTCCCTTTGTGCCTTTGCGATTGTCCTCAGAGTGCCAGAGCTGCTCCTCATGAAGGTCTGTTGACCTATAGTTATTACCTTGCTATTTAGTCTTAGAACACATTAGCTGTATTTTGCACAATAGTCAAATCTCTATGTAATTCCACTCTGTACAAGTAACTTCAGCAAATTATTTTTAAATATTTTAGTTAATCCTATTGTAAATAGAATAACAAGGTTAAAATATACATGCCCTGTAAATCTGCAGCCACATTACTGCTTAGATCTGCCTGATTAATATGTGTTCAACTGATGTATACATATCCTGAACAGTCCCTTTGCATTAGCTTGAAGTCAACCAGGCTGTCCTCAAGGTATATGCCAGTATAAGCTGTTACTATTCAAGTTATTTATGCCTCTGCAGCAGTGCCGCAAAAATTAAGTTATGTAGTTTTAGTGGGTCAAGTGTTTCTGATTTATGATTTCCACTCTCCTTTTCCAAACAGCAAGCCAGCCCACTGTGAAGGGCTGGAGCATCTGAGGACACAGAATGGCTGGGCCAGAATACATGTCTGACCTGAGCGTTGTGGAGCCAAATAAATCCCTGTTAGCAGAATGGCTTGGTCCAGAACTGGTGCCAGACTTGGAAACCACCCAAGCCACAGGACAAGGATCAACTCTCCATGACCATGAACCTAACACCCACACACTGTACTAGCAGTTACTGCACATGAGGATTATGACACATATCTGGTGCTAGAGGGCTCAGCATATGCTAATTCTGAGGTTAAGACAGAATATAAAACTGGACATGAATAATTTGGTGGTTGACAGTGAGCTTTGCACATGTGTGTTTGGGTTTTATGGTGTGACCCTAATTGCTGAGTGTCTGTATTCTTTAGCCACATAGTGGGTAGGCTACAGATTGTAAAACTGTCTCATGTGAAATAAACTATTTATTATTATGAACTATTATTTTGTTTATTGTTAAATGTCTTGTTGTTTGGAGGCAAGACAGCCTTGGCAGGGCATTCAGAACAGCATTGTACAACATAGCTCCAGCATTGTACTGAGTGTTAGATCAATGCAGGGGATAAATGGCTTGTGAGTGTTCCAAAATACCTGATACACATTTCAACGGGAATGATTAGCTTGTTCATAAATATTGTATGAGTACTGTGAGAGGGGTAGGCTAATCAACTATGGCTTCAGTCTATACCTTTTTTGTTATTGCTTTGTTTTTGACATTAACTAAACTGTTTAAGCATTTTAAGGCATTGTTGTTCAAGGTTAGGGTTAAATACATTTTTTTTCAAACTAAATAAAAATCAAATCAAGATAGCACAAATAGGTTACACAGGAGATGGAACAGAAATAATAAAACCGTAGTTGTTTAAAATATGGGCAAAATCTAAGACTTTATGCAAAAACACATGCCTAGGTCTTATTTAATGTGCACTGCTTGAAAGGCAACTTTATGTAATAAGCAAATTGACAATTATTTGCAATGCGTACTCTCTTGAGAGTACGCACTATGGCGCACTCTCTTGTACACACTCTCCTGAGAGTACACACTGTGTACTCCACTGCACAACTCCACCTCGTTTTCAGTTTGCAGCAGGAGTGAAGAATGACTGAGGATGGGCCCATCGCCCCTTCGCCGACAGTGCGTTCAAGCAACAGCGAGTGGACAAATCTTACTTAAATCGCGTAGTGGAGTTGTTTAATTATGTAATTTTAGCATACTCGGCAATCTCTCGTGCCTCACAAATGTATGGCAACACCGCCATGCCTCGGCGCTGCTTGCCAGCCTACCACTGTGCTGCAGAGTAGACACACCCCTCCATGCTTCACTGCACGCATTAGCAAAGGGGCAAAGAAATAATGAAATAAAACGCAAAAGGGGGGGGGGGCGACGACAGTGTTAATATTATTATCAACTGCTTGATATCAAAGGTGATGGTGTTACATCTTATTTAAATCTCAGATATCGGGCTGTGGCTGCGAAACAAAGACACTGCGGTACGTGACAAAATACAACCTCAACGAGGCGATGCCCACCTACTGAGACTCTTCGCTGTATCTAATGGTAGCGCGGTAAACCCCACACTCGGCGGTGCCCCTTGGTTCAAATATCAGAGAGGGAACGATGTTGCTTTAAACCTCACGCGGTCAGAGTTGTTTACCTCTTCGTTACCTCTGACGTCACGACACACCCCTGTTTGAGGGGTCGGCCCTCCACGTTATGAGCATAGGAGTCGGCCAAACAAAGCCGGGCTGAACGGAAATGTCACCAACCACAACACGGGATACACGCCAAGCCCACCTGTGATTGGTTACCGGAGGGGCTGG
>NW_018127898.1:2952377-2980133 GCF_001952655.1 Monopterus albus | reverse complement strand
CAAACAAAAAAGTAATGGCCATTTATTTGGGTTGTGGGGAAGGCGTGATATTTCTCCACTGACCAGCGTAGGTGTGACTGAGTTTTTTTTTTCCACCTTAGCTCGTGCGCTTTGCCTGTCAGTGACATCCACTTGTGTGTCAAATGTGCTCTGCTGCATTTTCGTAGCCGCGGTCGCAGAACAGTTAATAAGCTGGCTGAACTTAGTGGCGAGATACAGGGTTAAAGCAGCCAGCTAGCCACGCTAGCTTTAGCCACTACCAGCGCTGCTGTGAGAGCCGACGTCTGGAAGGGCGGATGAGTTTGACGTTTTCTCCCCAAGTCGCCTCACATTTCCGAGTTTAGTACAACGCGGTCCATTCTCCTCAGAGCTAATCTAGTCAGCATGGAGAGGACACACTTTGCAAGAGCATGAAGACGACCACGAACGGCAACTAAGAGGATTAAAAGCAGCTCTGCCTTGATGGGGAAAAGTTGAGCTGAGGTATGAAACTCGCATGCACAGGAGGAATGCTACAGTCGAGACTTGAGTTATTGTAATTGCTCTTATTCAAAGATCACATAAAAGGCTCAATATGTAGCGCTGTACAGTTGTCTTTGAATCAATTAAGTGCTTTGTACTTACCTAATTGCGTGATTGTTACCAGTAAGTGTCTATGTTACTATTCCAAATAGTTCACCGTTACATAAACAGAAACTGCAGGTCGCGTACCAGCGAAAAGGCCCATTCACTGACTTGAGACGTGCCATTTTGCTCTTGTATTGAACAGGATTAACAGGATTAAGAAAGGTTCCACGTTTTACCTGTCCTGCCAGGGCATGCTAAAAACCTCAGGTGAGACATATTTAATTTGCTTTTAATCAATACCTGGTGATGTACACTCGAGAATATTTATTCTGGGTCGTCTGTGAAAAGATACAGGGTGAAAATGTCTATTCACGTGTTACTAAGTGATTATTTACGTTGCTTTCAAGTTAAACATTTTTGTACAGATTTTCTACGATTGCAGTATCATGGTTTGGTTATAATAAATCAATTCACTGTCACTTGTAAAAAGAAATTTCTGAGGAATAAGTTGAGCAGTATTAAGTATTACATTTAATACAGCTGTAATATAACTGCTGAAGTGACATATTCACCCTATGTGAACTGCAGATATCAGTACTTTATAAAACTTTGGTAAATATAATTGTCAAGATATAATCTAAGTCTGTGAAATTCATAAAACCTAAACGGAGGCCTGACTTTAATTGCTGTGTAATTACATTTGCAGAACTGAAAAGGAATTTGTTTATTTAGACACAGTGTTCTCCCCTGTCCAAATGAGGCCATACCTGCTTAACCACCATTTTATAACACACTGTAATATCGATTAATTTTTTTTTCTTGTGTTGATAAAGACATAACAAAATACTGACAAGATGCTGTGGTTACAACTACACCTGCAGAATTCAGCTCTTGTCATAGAACCTACCGTACTTTTAAACTTCCCTGCATGTAACCATGTCCTGATGCTATCAGAGTGCAGAAGGACTCACTTTCACAATCATACACAGAAGCCAGCACCTGACCAAGTGGCTAATAATGAGATTATTCATTACTACAAGCATCTCTGTCTTTTCCCTCTCTGCTGCTAATCATTTAAAAGTTCATCTGAAGGGACCAAATACAGCCGACAGCAAGGGGAATATATTCCTACCTGCCTTAGTGACGTGTATCAGTGTGCCCAGTGCTATATTTCTTACATATATAAATTTCTGTTTATGAAACAGTTTGACACTTGAAACATAGCAGGTAGGATGTTGTTTTTTGTCAACTGCTCAGAAAAAAATAAAATAAACATGGTTTCCCCTCTCGGTATCTTAGCTGCCTTAAGATCAACAGTCACATATGTTCTGAATTTAAATGATGTGGAAATTTTAATAGGGAAGCTGTATTATTTGGGAATGTACTGGAGACTTTGTACAAATGAGGACAGAGTGTGCTGGAGCTTTGGAATTAATTTTCATTTCATGCGTCAGAACTGAGCACAGACCAGTAGTGGGGAGCTATGAAATGGGCTCAGATTGTGTCTTTTATTGACCATGATTGTTGCAGGTTGTTTATGGAGCTGTGTGCTGTTGTGATGGTACAGTCCATTAGATCGCCTATACAGTGAAATACCCTACCCCTTCCCCCCTCTCGTGACTATAGCAATTGGTTGCTTCCTCTCACATGTAACCCTATAGAAAGAAAGAGGCCGCTGTGCCTAACTGGAAAGATCCACTTGTATGTACCCCTGAGCATGCATGTTGTTTTTCATATATGCTCTGTTGTCTTTTAGACTAATACATTTGCCCTTAATGTCTTTGGGTCATCTATTACCGCCTGTAGTTGATAGTGTCTAGGCCAAACATGTCAGATGGGTAAGATTTGTTGTGCACGGAGTGCAAGCAAAACATGCCCTATTTGATATACAGGCCAGTGGGTGCATGTCTTGATTGCTTTCTAAATATCAATGTAATAATGCATTACATGTGACACACATTACATTGTATTATAAATGTACATTTATTTACCCAAGAGTTGAGTTTTTAATAGAAGTACAAATGCCAGGCAGTTTGCATTGTTTTAAGAGAAGTACATACAGGTGACAAACTGAAAGAAAAACTGAATAAATGGGTGGTTTCATCCAGGATGACATTGCTCCCATCCACATGGCATGAGGGGTCACTGAATGTTTTGATATGGATGAAAATGATGTGACTCATATGCTGTGGCCTTCACCGTCACCAGGTCACACCTATGGGAGATTTTGGAGTGACGTGTTAGACAGCGCCTCCACTGCCAACATCAAAACGCCAAATGAGGGAATGCCTTTTGGAAGAACGGTGTTCATCCCTCCAGCAGAATCCAGAGACCTGTAGAATCAATGCCAGGAAGCATACAAGCTGTTCTGGTGGCCCAACACTTTACTGAGACACTATTCTGTTGGTTTTTCCTTTCAGTTGTCACCCATCTGTATTACTTGATAGAGAGACAGCATTTTATGGAGGCTATATAACTTTAGCTTGTGGGTTACATGCATTTGCGCCCACCTCACCCTGATGTCTGTCCAGTCAGCTTTCTGTGGGCACTCTGCTGTGTGTGTCCATTCTCTGTCATTCTCAGCATAGACTTAAACAGGACTTTTGGTGCGCATTTGAGTGGGCCTCTCCGTGCCTCGTCTCCTTCCCCTCTCCACAGTCCAGCAAGGGGCCCAGTGTAAGGGGGCAAGCTGCCGTCACTGCCTCTCTCTCTCTCTTTCTCTCTCTCAGATCAGCAGTGGGGCCTGGGGGGGGGGGTTATGCAGAGACCATAGGGTTGGACATGAGACACGGGACCGTCCACCCCTTCTACCCCAGTTTACCCCATCCTGTGTGGACCACAGGTCACCTTGTCATGTGCTGTTTCTGCTGCTATAGCATGTTCCCTGTGCTCATAGGAAGAGAGCATGAGATCGACCAGTGGAGGCTGCAGGAGGGAGAACGACAGAGAGGGAAGCGAAGGGACAGGACCAGACTAGTCTGTTCAGCCAGTTGTTTAGCTGCATTACAGACTCAGTTTGTCTGCTTTGTTGTTGTTAGGTCACACTGTCTCTTTTCTTTGTCTATTGTTCTCTTTGTCTTTCAGGTTTTTCTCTCTAAGGACACGTTTCAACACCTAGCACATTTGAATAAAACTGATTCTGTCATGTATCCCAAATCATCATCCCAATCCCAGCCATTTTCTTTTACTTGTTTTCCGCCCCACCCCACCCCCTTTAAAATGTCCTGTCTTCGCTCTCTTTGCTGTTGTTCTATGTGTTAATTACATGTCCATGTATTTCCATTCTAGCCCACTTCTCTCTGCAGCTTGGGTCATCCCAGATCATGTTTGTTTTACAGTAGGTCTATTCTGTACTTGTAGTGACCTAGCCTGAAGTATGCAGTAAAGCATATCGCTTTAGATTTTGTCCTGTCTCCTTCCAACTTTCTTCAGAACTTCTCTCTGCGTCACTTTCCCCTTGTATACCTTTCTCTCACTCTTTTTTTTCCCTTCAAGACAAACGTTTGGCAGCATGGAACAATTTCAGAACCATTTGTGGGATTGTGTCATGTGATGTAGAGAGAGATGCTCATTGGACTGTCAGAGAAGGCCTCCTTCTCGCGCGGAGGCATTCCACAGCAATCCCTCTCTTTCTTCCAGTGCTGTTATATGTCTGGATGTGATTCCGACTCTGACTCTTAAGTGTTGGGATGTGGTCTGTGAGCTCATTGCTGACATTCTTGGGACATGATGCCAGAGGGTTTTTATTTCCCGCTTTCCCCTCTCTCTTTTACATGTCTGTGTGCAGTTAAAATAATCCCTCCTTGAATGCTGTCTGGATCCTCCTCTTTACCCATTATGCTACATCTTGCACTGTTCCCAACCACATTTCATTTTAACACCCAGCCAGGCATTAATAGCAGCACTTAATTAGGTTAGTTAGATAGTGATTCTTGGTGGAGGGTGGGTTTTTGTAATCACTTGATATTGACTTTATTGAAAGTTAATCTAACATCTGGGCTGTGCTCAAGATCCTTTTCACAGCTGAAGTTTCATTTAGGTCTCCTCTATAAGTAATAGGGCACCTTTGAGCACTTTCCTGTTTGGTAATCATATACTTAAACAATGCAGCTGGAAATGAAATGATGAGTAGCTACCTTATGGGTGACACTGGACTCCTGCTGTGGTCCACTTTGGTACCTATTGCTGTGTGATTATCGCACAGCTCTAGACACAGTAACTGCAGAAGGAAAGCACACATTTATGAATTACTATATGATAAGGACCTTGCTAATTATGCAACATCACTGGCACGAAGTGTTACTATTTCTCATATTAGCACCACAAGTCTCTACACTGTTCTCATGTGCACATCATCTGTAGTTGAGATTTCATTACACTTTGATTTGGTCAACTATTTAGAAGGTGCAAGTTAGCGGTGTTAATTAGGGACACTGGGATGTAAATGATGCAGACAGTTTACACTGATAAATGTGGTAAAGGTTGTGTCATGTCACATTCTGCTTTTTTACTCAGTGCAGTTGAAGGAATATGCCTTTCTTTAACTTAACTGTGAGATGTTATTTAATAAATATTTGATCTCTGGACATTTTTTGTAGTCTAAGTCAGACTCGGGTTATTAAAATGATTCTGTTTTATGATAAGATGAGTGGTTTTTGTAGACATCTTGATCTTAATTCGCACAAGACCATTTCAGAATTGATGATCCATCAACTGTTGGCATTACAGCTTCTGCAGACAGCGTCATGTCTCTAAATTCACCCAGGGAACCTTTCTATCGTCAGTCCCTGAGTTAGGAGACACGTGTGTCATTTCAAACATAATGTGAATAAATCAAAGGAGGAAAAGATGAGTCACTGTTCCACCGCATGCTAAGTAGCAGTTGTCCTCCCTCGGCTAGTTTGTTGGGTTACAAGAAGGGGAAACTCCCTAGCCTGTCCTCCCAGCTATACCACTATTGGAGTAATGTCTTTATTTTGCAGCTTTCATCACCTCAGTTAAAATGACAAGCTATAGTCATTTTGTGGTGCACAATTACAGCAGGCCTCATGTCTTGCTTATTGACCACTGCTGATGCATCACTGAGGTGCTTCTCTCCTTTATCACTTGATTCTATCACTGCAGAAGGCACCCATTTTACACTACCTGATCGATTCTTCTCTCAATCTTTACCCATAAAGAACCGTCAAACACTTTTACTAGAGCTGAAAAGATTAGTTGATAAATGAATGATGAGCAAGTCAACAGAAATTTAATTAGCAATTGTGGTTAAGCATAAAATGCCAGACATTTCCTTCTGTCTTATTTCTAAGGACTAGCTGCCTCTGTCTTACTTGATAAAGAAAATAATTTTAATTTGAAGCCGTAAGTATTAAATAACTGTCCTGGTCTTTAGTATTATTTCTCACTGGGTGAGCAGGAAGTTGTGGTTGTCACTTATAGCTCGTCGCCCCCTATCACATCCAGCACATATACCGCCTTTAAACATAAACGTTTCCAGCCTGAAAGAGACTTACATTAACATTAAATGTACAGACACCACACTCTCTCATACATAATGGAGCTGACCAGCCCACTGATTTTTCTTTGTGACAATGATAAATGTTACACTCAGACAAAAGGATAATACCAGAATCAGCGCCTTGATTTATAAACGGGAGTGAACCAGCACCAACAGAAATAAATCATACTCTAAATGTGATTCCAGCATGAACAGCAAAACACTTTTTTACTTTATACTTTCCAAGATGGAGGGCTGTCAGAGATGAGGCATGGCTTTATATTTGACATAAAATTGAAGTGGATTATGACTGTGTATTTTGGCCAGCTTTTTAAAAAAACAGCCTGTTTGTGTTGGTGGCCTCTGCTCCATGCCTACTCCTCAAAGTTCGACGCTTTTGCTATTGGCGCACGCCAACTGTGACGTCAACACAGAATCGGAACCGTTTAAACGCGCGTTTAGGGCGCTCGACTCGCTGCAGTCTTCTCCTAGACGATGGGTGTCGCTGCTGCGAAACACACAATCTACACCACTGGAATGGCAGTAGGAGAATAAATCTACAGGAATCACGTTTTGTAGCATGCTTGTGTGGTAAACAACATGTGTTTCAGCCTTGTACCTAACCAGCACACCAAGCCATACATGTCTGTACAAGGTCGCAGTGATTGTCTGGAGAGACGCTCGTCCATTTCCTGTTTGGCGAGCGCCAAGTTACAAACATTTTGAGAGACCTGCGCAACCTGGCGAAGCGACACCGCGCGCCAGCGGTTGTGACGTCATTTTGGGCGCGCGCCACTGGTGGCACTGGCGCGAACAGGGGCTATAAACTAACGCTGATTTCTGCAGTTCAGTTTGACAGAGAGTCCACTCGGCCTGCTTTTCGTGTTTATCCCTCTCTCCTCCTACACTACTCTCACACTTCCTTTCTCGGACTGCAGACGGAAAACTGCCATTCACAGCGCAGTGGATGAGAACTAATCTGAGCTGTCGCTGTAGTCAAGTGTAATGGACGCATAAACTGTGAAAACATACTTGCCATTGCGACGGTAAACAACATGGTAAGAAGGTTACAGAAGCCAGAGAAAAGTGTGCTGTGGCAGAACAGATGTTTTAAATTTGAGAGATGTTTAAGCCAATACAAACAAGTTCTAAATCAAAATGTTGAACCTACATTTCACTTGGTTTGCAGTGGGTCAACTAAGGACAATCACTCATATAAACAACTTTCAATAAAGAAATCTTGTATATGGAGTAGAGAGCTTTCACTGCCATTGACTGACAGACTGTCCACATTTTGCTTCCCTTGTATCTCAGTGTCAACAGCAATGACTAGTCTGTATTTCTTGTTGATTTGATGTGGTAATACCCATCACCTGTTGCCTTGGATGTAATATCTAAGCCATTTATTAAGAATCCACGCTCTCCTTTTATAACAGGCTTTTATTGAGCAGTCAGAAAGTTGGCCATATTGTTTAAACATTCAGAAAGTACAAGCCGTTCCCGTCCTGTCCTACTGTTTCCACTTTAAACCAGTGCTTGTTTACAGTGTGATCACAGGCTGTATACATCATTGCAGTCTGGACAGCTCTTTGACCAGTCAGCGATGTGCAGTGCTAATAAATTACATCTCAGTTCCTGGAGTGCTGAAAAGGGCCACTGCAGGAGCAGGTCTCATATAACAGAAAACAACCAGCGACCAAATAAAGATCAGATCCCATTAATTGAACATCACTATAAAAGCAGCATTGTAAATTTTGGGTTGAAGAGATACTTTAAAGAGTTGATATATTTTTAGTCCCCAAATTAACCTTTATCTTGGGCTACAAATGTCCTCATAAACAGTTGTGCATGATTGAAATATTCGCAGTTGGTTGAAAGGTTTGGTTTAGTGGAGAGCATGTAGAAAAAGTAAATCAGATGACCCAGAATATAAAACATACATAAAAACAACTCAAACTCCCATCTGCATCAGAGTCTATTTCTCACTGTCTGGCTTTAAGGTCAATGTGTTCTCATCTTTTTTCTGCCAAAAACACACCACTTCTGTTTGCAAGGAGCAGCAAATCTATTTGTCATGTGAAAGGTTTTTTTGTGTTCTAACTGGTTGCAGTTAGCAGCTCTAAAAGCTGCTGACTGAAAATTCTGCTATTAAACTAGTACAGTCAGTGCCAATGCCCAGTGCCCTTCTACTGAAACGGCCCAATCAAAACATGGTTATTTTCTAGTTGGTAAAATTGTCTTGTTACAAACACAGATTGGATGCTTCTTGTCAGATGTTGTGATTTGGTGTTGAGACTTCTATTAGCCATCCATCAGGTGAAAAATCCACACACAGTTACTCATCATTGAGATGGACTCAACACTGTAAGGATCAGTTATTCTTGTTCTTTATGCCAATGTAACACTTGAGGAAGAGTCCTTTTCTGAATTATTACAGCAACGACAGATTAGATTGTATGTCAAGAGCAAAACATTCAGTAGAAGCCTAAAGCTCAAAGCCTGTTCCCAGGCTTTGCGTGTCTGAGACTGGAATGAGTACAGATCGGGGCTAATAACCTGATGCATTATTTAGAGTCCTCTCAATAGCACTGTGCATTTAGTGTAATGGCCTGTCAAGGCTGAATGCAGTCACAGAGGACTGACTTCAGTGATAAGTTGATATAGTAAGGCAAATGGGTGTTTCTGCTCTTGGTTCACAGTGAGTGATGAGTGTGAATGCCTGCTGGGATTAGTCTGTCTGCATGCAGTAGAACAGAGTTTATGCTTTTAATAGGGCTGTCCTAATTATTTGGATAGTACGATGTAACATTTCATTACATGATAGCATTTAGAATTTTGTAGCTAATATTTTAGACCTATAGGTTTATTTAGCTATCGATACTGTGTTGTTTCTGCTGGATCATAGTACTCCACTGAAACTCTCAAAATGCCAGCAGGCTTCATTTTAATACTGTACATGAGAATGACTGGTTCCCAACAGACTTTTTTTTTTGTTGAGGACGTCTCACATTATCCTAACGTGATTTTCGTGTTTGTTGGCCAACTTCTACAGCATTGTATACTAAATGAACAATCACCATAGTAATCATTTCTGATTACAGACAAACCAGATAAGGTTAGGGGCATTGATTGTGACTACAAACAGGATATTTGGAGCTTTGCCAGCAGTGTAACTGACACTATTGGTGTAACATACTGTCGAGTGTGAATGTTAAATGTAAAATGTGCCCATTCGTAGTACGTTACCTGGAAGGCAAGTGTTCGAAATAGCCCGGAGCTCTTGTTTTGAAGCGTTTGTGCATAAATCTTACTCTAACAGTGTTAGGAAGACATTACATTTGTTTAATATGATTGATTATTAGTATAGCTTTTATAGCCTGGTATGTTTAAATGAGCATTTGTACTTTACCTTTGCTCTCAGCAAGAAAAGCTGTGTGTGTGAAATAATGAGTGGAAGAAAGAAACACAAGTTGTGCACTGAGACCGTTGGGAAAAGCAGGAGGGATTAGGACTCACCTATATAATCAAGACAACACCATGGACACACTGCTCATGGAAACTTTACACAGTCATTATGTAGAATGGCAGTAAATGCTCTATTTAGTGCAATAAAAGTTTTACTTTGTCAGGTCTTGCAGCATTACTGGCCAGAATTCACTGCTTCAGGAGCTCAGTGATGTAGCCAGTAGTGTTTCCCCATCAGCCGCCGAGTCTCTTTGTGGTCTGCTTGTTGATCAGAGTTCAGTTTGACCCGGCTGGTGAATTCCCTTCACAAGAAGTTTCTGCATGTGGCTTCTGCTTCTATTCATATGCACACTACCTGTTTTGCGGTCCACAGGGGTCATGACCACTCCTCCTGGTTGAAGCATGTGGTGCTGTGATACAAGACGTCAACATACTGTAGATGCTCTTGCCACTGCTCTCTGTGATGCCTGCTGCACTAAGGCAGTGACTAGATCCTCTGTTTACTTTCTTCTTTTGACCCTTTGTTTTTTTCTAAGCACTAGAAGTACTGTTAATAGTACTGGCCAGGAACAGAATTTGGTTTGAAGGCCTACTGGTCATAATAGTCACAGTTGTACTAACTAGAAAAACAAACAACAAAGAAGCCAGTTGTATAGCTAGAACAGTGGTTTTTAATTAAAAAGTGAGCAGCAGATAGCTCTGTCAAAATATAAATTATTCACCAGGGCCCACACCTCATTGGCTGTTGATTTATGAGTTTATTAAGGTTTGTTGAGGCTTAGTTACCATCACCTCCCTATCCTTAACCCTCCATTTCCTTCCGTCATTTGCTTTGCTTTCACTCTGCAGTGGACGCAAACAAAAGAATAAGAGTGGAGCTTTGTGAAAGGGACAGTGATTGTTTGTTCATGAGGATGCTATTCTTGCCGTGACATGCTTTTTTTCTTCCTCTCCCAAGGCTGTTGAGTGAAATTGATAGTTGGGGCACTATGTAATCAAATGTAACCAGATCCAGCATTTTGGAGTGGAACAAGGGTTTTGCACTTTATTCATGTGGCTCCAGTTCCTCACACCAGTATTGAAACACTGGATTTGAGATCCCCTCCTAAAGGGACTGGGACTGGTTGACGCTGACCTGAAGGAAGGAGCAGTGTTTGGTTGGCATGGTGACAGGTGGAAAGAGATGTGTCACACTCAGTATAAGATTTAAAAATAGACAGTAGTTGAAATATAACCAAAATCTCATTATGGAAAACTGACTTTATTATATGTACTCTCAGATATCTTATGAAGTACATCACTGAACAGATTATAACTAGAGAAAATATTCTTACATTTCCTTCAGGTGTCAGAAGTTGGCAACCCTTTTCAGGTTGTTTGTGTGCGTGTGTGTGTGTACTGTTCAGTGGCAGAGTTATGGGGTAAGTAAACAATGCCTGTAACCTGGCTTTTTCTCCTTTTTCTCTGTTCATTCCCCTTTGTCTGTTCAGTGATGGACCCCACAGTTGTGAGTACATCCACTCCCCCTGATGAGTTTGATAGGAATGTGCCCCGAATCTGCGGCGTGTGTGGTGACAGAGCCACCGGCTTCCACTTCAACGCCATGACCTGTGAGGGCTGCAAGGGTTTTTTCAGGTATACACAAGCATATGTGAGGTCACAGATACACTGTAAAGCAGGTATAAATTAGCATGTCTAATGCACACAGATATGCTCACATGCTAAGTAGGATTTGTGTAGCCAGCACAGTAGCTCATATTATCCTGGTGATAACAAAAAGATGCAGATTGACTAAGGTATTGACATACATGTAGGGACACATTAGCATACAAACACAGGTCTGAACTTGCATATATAATGACCACCCACTCACTCACACATAAAATGTAACTGCCACCCATGGTTTGCGTAAGTGCACACAAACACCCACTGGCAAGGTTCATGCTCACACTAATGCTCAGCAGCAGGTAGAGAATACAAATGAGCCTGGCCCTATGGTTACTGCCTTGGCTTCTGATTGCTCATTGATATACTCATGAGTTTCCAATTTAACCAAAGACAAGTGGTGGTTTTGTGTGTCTGTGACTGTTTGATGTGTCCGTCTGTTTGCGTCTGTCCCTCTCGGCAGTGTTGATATTTGAGCGGAGAGGATGAAAATTACAGATGTTTCATAATCTCCGTCTTTCTCCCTCAGCTGGCCCTTATTTGAACTCCCACCAAGTGTGTGTTTTTGCTCACATTTGTGTATAAATGTTCATACATGTATGTTCATCACTGACTCAATCATTATACTTTGCGTCAACATTTGGTAAGACTCCACTTTTACACCTGGAGTCCTTGGCCCTGATCCATATTTATGTTGCTCCACTCTATCCCAAACCTGAAGGGCAAAAATATTTATCCTTTTCCATTATAACTATAATTTGTGCAACACACTGCCAAGGGTGCCACATTGCTATATTTATTAAATTCAAATTGTATGCACAGATCTCTCTCAAAAGAACTACATGTGTAGGCACACATCTAGAGCAGTAACTTTATTCTTAATGACTTCAGGAAATTCTCAGAATTTTACTTTTGTGTGTTTATACACTGATACATCTGTGTATCTTAACAGACTGTAAAATGTATGCACTTTATTTAGACGCAGTATGAAACGCAAGGCCACCTTCACTTGTCCCTTTAACGGCAGTTGCACCATCACCAAGGACAACAGGCGCCACTGCCAGGCATGTCGGCTCAAACGCTGTGTGGACATTGGCATGATGAAAGTGGACATTGGCATGAGTAAAGAGTTTAAGTATGGCAGGTGACCCATATGTCTTCAGGGCAGTACTGTTACCCATACTGTACTGTACTGTAACCCAACACCAAGTCATTTACTGCATAGTATATTTAAATAGTGGACTTATTTAGGTTTTTTATGTTATTTTGGCCCCTTGGATTGTAGAATTGGGCCTGAAAGTACTGACTATGAATCAACATTATGTCCTGGACTAATCCTGGACCACCTTCCCACTAGGACAATTTACACATTAATATTGTCTGATATAGTTAAATTACATTAAATCAGCTTTTTTAAATTGAACCCTTGTTTCTTTTTCAATGGTTTGATAGTAGAACATGTTTGTTTGCAGATTTTGGGACCTAATGTGCCTCTTCATTTTTTTTTTTTTAATTTGGATTGAGATCAAGTATCTCTGTGTCTTTGCCCCCATTAGTGTTTACATGTTCTGTTTGAGTTGTGGAACCTCCCCACATTGTATATAGTAAGTACACTCCATCTGAAGTTAAAACACCTGCTGTTATGTACAATTCAGAAAGACCTCTTCTTTCCACACAGTCTTGTTTATTTGTGTGCTCTGTAAATAGCAGGTACATCTTTTCTTGTTTTTTCCTGATATCCGGATATTGTCCACAGGCCTCTTTTAAGCAAAGGCCTCTCACTTCCAGCTGAATGTTCCCACCCCCCACCCCCACTCCCAACCCCAAATGCTTCTGGGGATACCATGAGTGGCGGCATCGACGCTGTGCCCTACTGTATGTGAACAGGAGCTGGTGGCATCGCTGTTGTAAAAACAGCAGTATGTTGTTGAGACCCAGGTTTCTCTCTCTCTCTCTTGCTCCCTTCCTCTCTCTCTCTGACTCTATGAGCCAATTCAATTGCTAGAACAACAAGGAGAAAACAGTAGAAAGACAATGCGTTCACTTGTTCAGTGGAGCAGGGGTCTCCATTTGGCACTGTCCCCTCCCATTCTCTTTCTCCAGAGAATAACCCCTCCCCCACTGAACATCACATTGACATAACTGTCATCACAAAGTAAAACACTGAAGGCAACCAAATTTAATGATATACCTGAATTCTGGCATTCTGGCTGTTTTTGTTTTCTATCAAGTCCCCTGTTTGTACCTCAGGTTCCCTCTGCTCTATGTTATTAATGTCATTCTTACACAAAAACTCTTTTCAGTTCAGGCTTTTTTTTAAAAATTCATATATTCTGAAAGTTTATTTTTCCTGTGTGTGATAATTCTAACACTCTCGCTGCCTCTTTGTCTTTCTATTATCGCCCCTCCAGTCATTCTGACAGATGAGGAAGTGCAGAGGAAGAAGGACCTGATTCAGCGCAGGAAGGAGGAGGAGGCACAGCGCGAAGCGGAGAGAGAGGCACGGCGGCCCCGGCTCACTGAGGAGCAGAGTCAAGTCATCGCCACGCTGGTGGAGGCGCACCACAAAACATATGACGACTCTTATTCTGACTTTCACCACTTCAGGGTCTGTGTCCTATGCTTGTCATCAGATTAGCATAATGCTGTCAGATTTATTTCAAATTACACAAAACTTATTGGATTTTAAATAACATTAAAATAAATCTTGTGCTGTTCTCCTAAAAAAGGGAGAACAGCTCCACCTCGCCGCTTCATTAGACAAATATTAACAAAACTGTTGCTTTAGCTTTGCAGTTTGTTACTTCTTTAGTCCCATAAAATAGAAGCATTCACAGTATTTACTTTCAGACTTGTATAAGGATCTTTGTTACTCTTTGATGCACAGCATTTCAGCGTTGTGTTAACTGCTGTGTCGAGTTAGCCTCAGACATCTCTGCTATTTTAAACATCTAACCTGTAGTGCTGTTGTCCATTTTGTAAACCCCCTCCCCAGTTTCCACCAGAGGAACCCAGGGAACAGGAGCCTTTTTCAGAACTAAGTTCCTCTACCTGTGTTTCCACCAGAGGAGCCAAACTCTTAAGTTTAGTTCTGGGGCATCGTTCTTCACCCACAAAAAAAGGACCTAGTCAGTGGGTAATACTTTCTGAAGATCCAAGAACTGTCAGGGTGAGGCCCATAGTGCTGAACATTGCCAATTGGTCAAATACACAGCTCCACAATGCAAGCACCTCACTCACATTTGTGAGTAAAAATCAGTGTGCCAATGTGAACAATGATTTGGGTGCACTGATGCAACTGACTCCCAATTCCTTGGGTTCTCACTTTGTAAGGAGCATTTTATCAGTAGGCCTACACAAAGAGACCAGCGAGTGGGATTAGTGGATTGGACAACATGGTTTTGTTGTTTGTGGAGCGGCTTCTCCTGGTGTTTGACCTGAGGGTGGAGCTCAGCTCCTCCACACATGGAGCGCAGCAGGCAGAGGCCGCGGAGGAGAGCATGACATCGGCTGTGAAACATTACTGAGATAACAGTGCCTATGCTCGTTACTGTATGTGCAATAAAATCTCACTGAGAAAAAGAAAATACACCTGTTAAACAAACACAAATTTGCATAAAGTGACTTGCAGCCTGTCCTCCACCAATGGGATGTGGTAACCATAGCCAGCACTTTACAGCAATCTTACAACCCCACTGCCGACTGTCGTGCTTTAATACCAGCAGGCTAATTTGTTTAATCTTCCCTGAGCTTTGGCCCTGCTATGGAAATGCAACTCACAATGCACTGGAGACCTGGGAATAAAAAATAATGGGAACTTTCTGGTGGAAACGCACCTAAAGATTTCCATCCCCACAAATTACACAGATGGCCATATCCAGAAATGTTGGGTTTTTAAATGAGCATCAGAGTAATAAAAGCAAATTGGCCTGCATTTTGCTAACGAGGACAATTTTCTGCATGGATGTAAATTCTAAAATTATCAATCAATAATTTCTATTCTATGGCTTCTCATGTTGTGTTTTTTCATTTGTTTTTTTGGTGACTGGACCTATTTCAGAATCTTTTGGGGTCTTTATTTCTACCCTTTTCTCTTGTCTAGCCTCCTGTGCGTGAGGGCCCAGTGACACGTAGCGCCTCTCGCAGATCAGCCTCCCTCCGCTCTCTGTCTGACGCCTCCTCCAACTCCTTCAGTCACTCACCAGGTAAGAGACACAGCGGGAAGAATAAAATTCATTGAAAACACTGGCTTCTCAGTAATAGTAACTAAAGTAGTTTTTTCCAGAACATCTATCCTTTTGTAGGAATCATCTAGAAACAAATCTTGCATTGAAAGAAAGACAAATAAGAAGAAACACATTTCAGAGAGGTAGGGTATGGCCCATTGAACAGTCCATTAGATTTTGGTGCTGATCTGCATCATCATTATCTGGATCCAGGAATTTTTAAGGGATTCTTCACCATGGTGAGATTTCAGTGCTTATAACTCCAAACATAATGCCTAGAATGCTTAGACAAAAGACTGAGAATGCAAGATCACTTCCACATAAGACTTACAACACTCCCAAGTGTGATCTGGATTCAAGTAATATTCCATATCTGCTTATCCCAAATGTGCACATTTACAGGGCTCACAGAAAACCTGTTACTGTGATACAACATATAATGCTACAGAACTGCAACCGAGATTAAATTCTAGCTGAAACTCTGCGGACTCAGTATGGTGTCACCAGATTTGACGTATCTTTAAAATTTACTGAGCTAGATCCTGAAGAAAATCATTTTTCTTGAAAAAGCTAATAATGATATAAATGTGATTCCAAATGCTAGGGGTAGGTTTTCAAGGAATCCTATTATGAGGGTCAAACTGTCATGGGAATCTTGCTTTACTGTGTGATGACATTATGGGGGACAGGGAGCTGCCTTGGTGGAGGTTTGCACTCTCTGAGTGCTGTCTAGTTAAAACTGTAAGTTATTAAATTAGAATAATATATCTTACAATAGTAAGTGATGCTTTCTCACACATTGACAGACGTGTTTTGAGATAAGTTGCAGAATGTAAAGATTTAATGCTTGACTTACGACGGCTGTTCTGTCCAGGTCAGTGGTTTGTTTGCATGTTGGTTAATGTAATCTGTTACTGTGCTTTACTGAGAATTTGGTGGGAATCCTCTGAATAACCTGTACCCTGTAGACACCTGACTCCTACTGGGAAACATCAGTTCATTAATGCATCCATAACTAATGGAGTGAGCACAGCGAGGAACACACTCACAAGGCCTACCACCAACACTCAGCAGGCACAAATGACTCAAAACAACACCAGCTAGCTCTGCATGCTTCACATGTTGTCAGAGCTGTCATCTAAGCTTTTATTTCACTTCTGTTGACATGACCAGATGATCATTTCAGTCAAAAAAGCCCTCTCTGTTCCCTGAAATCTGTTTTCTCAGCGCAGTGTGTGCATGTTCATAGGGGAATAGTGTGATGCTGTTGTTCTTTGTGACAATGCATTGTTCTTTGGTGTCTTCTTTTCTCCTCTATGTGCTCTGCTCTTTTTATCCTTGCTCACTGCAGAGTCAGTAGACACCAAAATGAACTTCAGCAACCTGCTGATGATGTACCAGGGGCAGGGCAGCAGCCCTGACTCCAGTGAGGAAGATAATTCCAGCCTCTCCATGCTTCCTCACCTGGCTGATCTGGTCTCCTATAGCATCCAGAAGGTCATAGGTTTTGCCAAGATGATCCCTGGTTTCAGGTTTGTGTGTGTGCTTGTTAAGAACATCTTTCTCTCTGTCTGAGTTTTCAGTCTGTCACTCTATTTGATGTCATTGAGAAAAAAAAACCTCTAGGAATGTAGGCTGGCAAAACCACTGTTACTGAATTCACAATTACCAATTCAAGATGGCAAGAAAAACATGTTGGTTAGCAGAAACCACGACTACGCAATAGTGTAACAGTGCCTGTTGTCTTTTTGGGCTGGGCTGATTTGCATATTGAGCTGCTGTTGGCTTTGACCTTTCATTTAGCAATCTATTGTTACACCTACAGTATCTGACGTAACACTGAGACAGAGGAGAGTGCACATATGCTCCTCTCTATATCAGTATTTGGAGGAACATTCTTTTTATCAGATTTTTTTTGTTGGCATTCAGGATAGTCCTGCTTATGTAACCAAATGTAGTAGTTTGACACAGTAACGTTTTTGCTGTTCTAACAGAACTTTCATAACTTTTCTATTTGCATGTCTCTTAGTGACTTTTTACCTAAATGGGTGCTGAAGACTTTGTACACCTGCTTGTTTTTCTGCCGTATTAGCCGATTGTGCCACTGTGATGGCTGTGGTCTAAAGGCCATAGATTAGGGATACAAAGTGCAGTACAGGGTTATTCAAAAAGAATGAAGCGATTTCATTATATTTTATTAAGGAAAAGTAATACAAAACTCCAGCCAAGTCACAAGTATTCTACTCACAATCAACTTTTATTTCCTGTCTTACAAGTGTTCAATGTGGCCACCACCTGCAGCACGGGCAACATCAATGCGATGAGAATTCCTCCCACGCGCGTATTATCATATCACAATCCACTGAGTTGATCGCTGTTGTTGTGGCCACATTGAAAATAATCCTTCCTTAATAAAATATTGCGTAATGAATTCGTTTCATTCTTTTTGAATAACCCTGTATATTACAGCAACATCTTTTATGCTGTGTTGCTCCTTCACCCGGCAGAGTTATACATTATTTATGATCATGTTGTTAGGGTGAGGTTTAGCCCTGTAAGTACAGTATGTTACCAGGTGACTAACCTAATTGCCCAACCTTAAGGAAAACATTCCTTTGGTGTTGAGAAGTCATGTGTTTGCCTTGCAGGTACACTCTCAAGTTGTTTATTGGATGATCACACATTTTTTAGAGCAAATGATAGACACATTACAGGAAAGACCTTGAAAATAGAACAGAGTAAATCAAATAGAATGCACCAGTGAAAGACACAAGCCAGCGCCCTATATGTGAGCTGTAAAGGCAAAATTACAATGGCTGCCCAAGGCGTTTCCATTGTTACTGTCCTTTCTCACAGATGGCAGCTACTGCCTTCCAGCATATTTGTTTCTCAGCATATTGACAGGAACAAATCCTTTGTGTCTCGGGGGTGACCCCAAAGTCAAGGCTAAAACAAGATGGGTCCTATATTTCCTGTCATTCCCACTGGCAGCAAGTTATATACGTGGTAGGATTACTGCTGGAATGTTATGTTTTCCACCTCTGACCTTATCCCTAAGACCTAAAAGACTCCCCCAGACCGCCCCAGAAGATCTGCAGGTTTCAGCTCATGTCTCCTATTAGTTCAGTAGTTTTACTTTACACATCTACAGATAATTCATAACATTACTACATGCTGAATTTGAACCGTAGCAGTGGTAAAAATTAAAACAGCATCAGTTTAACTAATATTTATTAAATGCATTTTTCATATACAGTGACCCACCACAGCAAGAGGAAGCAAACAGAATGAATCATTTGGATGTTTTTCTTTTTCTTCCTGCACAAGATACATATGAAAAAGGCTATGGCTGACCTTGAACCTGTAGCCAGTTAAAACACTGATAAGCGCAATCCTTTTAAACGGCTAATACAACTGATGAACTGTTATTTTCCAAGCCTAAACCTATAGTATGCCGTACACAGGCACTTGATTTGAATGTGTTTACCTGTTGCTGCATAAGTTTCCTGTGATGTTTGACATGAGCAACACTAAATTATGAAGGTTATTTGAGGACTAATTTTTAAAATAATTTATTACTGGTTTCTTTCCCTGCAGAGAGCTCACTGCAGAAGACCAGATTGCCCTGCTCAAGTCCAGTGCCATTGAGGTGATTATGCTGCGCTCAAATCAGAGCTTCAGCCTGGAAGACATGTCCTGGACCTGTGGCTCACCTGACTTTAAGTACCAGATCAGTGATGTCACCAAAGGTCAGTCTCAGTGCTGCCATGTCTACAGTTTGGCTGTTGTGAAGACACACTAGTGTTTAGGACTATGTTATGCATGCTAGCCAGCTCATTTTGCACAGCTAATAGTCGAAGAAAAGATGCTTACACATGAGCACTTCTTGTTCAGAGCTCAAAGGAAGTCCCCCAGCCTTAAGGAGGTGACCAGGAGCACAGATAAGGTTACTCTGTATGCACCCATAAGCAAAGGATGCTAATGCTAATTTCTCAGCAAAACTAGTCTTACTGTACATATGCACAGAAGACTGTGTGGGCAAGGCTTCCATTTGCCTTTCAAACAAAACCCCCTCTCTCTGGGATCAGCTAAAGAATGTCACTCCTGACCTGCTCACCGCACAGAACAACCACTGTGTGAACCTGGGAGCCCAGCTCTGGGGATCTTTTTAAAATATCACTGAATAGTCGCCACAAATATGACTAGAATACAGATGTGGCTTCTTATGCGATAATCAATAGTGTGCAAGTTTTAGTAAAAGATGCATTTAAAAAGATCTATCCATTTTGCCATAGTGGCAGATCATTAGTAAGATTTCCTTCTAAAAGTTCCTTCTAAAAGTCTTTTAAACCCAACTTCTTTAAACCTAATCTTTAAAATGCAGCACAGTTTAATATTGTCTCAATTCAAACAACTATAGATCACCGTTGTCCAAATAATATAAAAGTAAATAATTACTCAATTCAAATTCATTAATTAATTAAAAAACTTTATTAATCTGGCAGAGCATTTGCTGCAAACCTATTTTATGATTTGGGCACAGTTTGGTCAGTGCTCAGCAAGTCAGAGCCCCAATCATGACGTGAGAGACTGGAGACACGCTCGTGTTAATCAGTAAAACATTAGTCACTAATTACCTGCTTTCTCATTTATCCATCTACACACATACACTGATCAGAATTCAAATTTGTTCTCAGTCAAAATGTAATAGTTGTAGTTTTGAGATTCAGATTGGCAAAATGAAATATTAATGAGTAAGCAGGATGGTAATGTTCCCAGAGGCTCTGCTGTGTGAAATACTGTGGCTCTCATTGTATGTGCAGCACAGATAGTGATGTTAGAGTCTGTATGCAAAGTTTTCAGAGCCTTTCAAGTTTTCCACATTTTGTTATGTTTCATACTCAGCTTAAAATTGTTTCAGTTATTCTTTTGTTCTTATTAATGTACACACAATACTCCTCAAAGATAAAGTGAAAACAGGTTTTTAAGTGTTTTGAAAATTTATTCAGAACAAAAGAGTCCATTTACGCAAGTAGTCAGACCCTTGACTTAGGATGTGGTTAAAGCACCTTTGACAGCACTGACAGCATCAGGTCTTCTTGAGAATGAAGCTACAAGCTTGGCACTTTTCTTTTGGAATTTTCTTTGTTTCTTCTTGGCAGAATTGTTCAAGGTCAGCTAGGTTGGATGGGGAGCGTTATTGCTGAGCCATTTTCAGGTCCCTCCAGAGATGCTCTATCAGGCTTGGGTCCGGACTCTGGCTGGGCCACTCCAGGACTTTCATAGAGTTTCCTTAAGCTGCTCCTGTGTTTTCTTGGAATTATACTTTGGGTCATTGTTTTGTTGAAATGTAAACCTTCACCCCAGCCTGAGATCCTGAGCACTCTGGAGAAGGTTTTCATTCAGAATTGCTCTGTATTGTTCCACATCCATCCTCCCACTATCCCAACTAGTCTCCCAGTCCCAGATGCAGAAAAACCTCCCCACAGCATGATGCTGCCACCGGTTTTGACTGTAGGGATGGTATTAATGAGGTGTTGCCCAGTGCCTGGTTTTCTCCACACACACTGTTGGGGATTGTGGCCAAACAGTTCAGTCCTTGTTCCATCAGACCAGAGGATTTTGCTTCTCATGATCTGAGAGTTCTTCAGGTGCCTTTTGGAAAACTCCCATTGGGCTGTTGTGTGCCTTGTAGTGAGGATTGGCCTCCATCTGGCCACTCTACCATAGAGGTCTGATGGTTGTCCTTCTGTAAGGTTCTCCCATCTCCAGAAAGGAACTATGGATTTCATTCATAGTGACTCTTAGGTTCTTGGTCACCAGTCTGACCAAGGCCCTTTGTCCCTGATTACTCAGTCTGGCTGGGTGGCCAAATCTGTGAGGACTGTTGCTGGTTCCAGATCTCTTCCATTTGAGAATGATGGAGGTTACTGCGCTCTTGGGCACTTTCAATGCTACAGAGATGTTTTTGTATCCTTTCTCAGATCTGTGTCTTGCCACAATCCTGTCTCACAGGTCTATGGACAGTTCTCTCCACCTCATGTCTTTGTTCTGACTCTGACATACACCATCAGCTGTGACACCTTATATAGACCAGTGTGTGTCTTTCCTAATTATATCCAGCACATTACATTACACACAGGTGGACTCTAATAAGGCTGTAGAAGCATCTTAATGACTACTGATGGGAGTAGGATGAACCAGAGCTCACCTGCAAATGTCATAACAAAGGGTCTGAATACTTATGAAAACTACTATGTAAATGATTTATTTGTTTTTTTATTTTAATAAATTTACAAAACAGTCCAGAAACATATTTTCACTTTATCTACTGTGTGTAGATTGATGAGGGAAAAATTAAACTGAATCCATTTTGTGTCTTACCTAGCTGGACACACTCTGGAGCTGCTGGAGCCACTGGTGAAATTCCAGGTGGGCCTGAAGAAACTCAACCTGCAAGAGGAGGAACATGTGCTGCTGATGGCCATCTGCTTGCTTTCTCCAGGTACTGTCGGTCTGTCCATGTGGACCAGGGAACACTCATCATGAATTGTTCATGAGTGGTCTTGTTTGCCTCTTTTTTCCAATTAAGAATATGTTCATTAAGATTAGAAAATATTCAAAACATCATTCTTAACTGTCACTCAATATAAATCCCCCTGAAGCAGGTCAGGTCATTTGCAGAAGACAAAGTGCATACAGTATGTTATACATATTTCGTTATGCAAGCATGTGTAACTAATGGATATTTCATCCCTTTGTGCTTGCGAGGCACCTCATCAACAATGCATAGATCTAAAATTAACAAGCCACCTGACCAGAGTGGTAGGAATACAAGCACAAAGATCAAGTAGTTTTATGTAACTTGCAGTTAGACTTCTTATGATTTTTCTATAATGAATCCAAGCACAAACATTGTAATTCTCAGTTTTTCAGTCATGTATAATATCTCAAGACTGTCCATTCCTCTGCTGCAGACCGCCCAGGAGTGCAGGATCACACACGGATTGAAGCCCTCCAAGACCAGCTGTCAGAAACCCTGCAGGCCTACATTCAGCTTCACCACCCAGGAGGACAGCTGCTGTACGCCAAGATGATCCAGAAGCTGGCCGACCTGCGCAGCCTCAACGAGGAGCACTCCAAACAGTACCGCTCGCTCTCCTTCCAGCCGGAGCACAGCATGCAGCTCACCCCGCTGGTGTTGGAGGTGTTCGGCAGCGAAGTCTCCTAGAGGGCGAACTTCAGCAGAGGGGCAGGAGGCAGGAGACAAGACCCCTGGGGGTAAAAATGGAGGGACGAACCGGAAGAAATGCTGGATGGACTAGATGAAGGTGTAAAGTATGAGACGCATGGAGGAGAGAAAGTGGTGTGGGTGTGTGTGTGTGTGTGTGTGTGTGTGTGTGTGTGTGCACGCGCGCATGTGTTGAGTTTGTGGTTTCATGTCAGTAGAAGTCTGTCTTGGTGTAAAGGCCAGATGAGAGCAAGCAGATGTTATGAGATGCAGTAAACAAGGGATCTTCACAGCAGACAGCCTGTCCATATAATGTTTTGTTTGTATTTAAATCAACATACAGCTGCTTCAAATACCAGGACATCTTATGTGTGCACATCGTGCACACAACAAACATACTCAGTTATTCTTTTAGCCATTCAGTTGAGCTACCTCTGGGGTTTATTTCTGTTATCATCACATGTGAAACGGTAACTTTTACACAGAACAGTTTAGATTCAGTGTGGACAACATTTTAGTTTATCAATGCAAAAGTAGTGCCTGCACATGACTTAAGGTTTTTTTAATGTTTGGATTTGTTTCAGAAATTCTGTATTTTGTTTTGCATCTTGTTCTGTCTTCAAGGCAACGTATGTATATGGTTATGTATATAATTCCAAACGCATGCCTTTCACCAAAGGTGTGGCCAACAACTTTATCAAAAAGCTTCCTAAAAAAAAAAATCTTGCTGCTCCATGGGTTTCACACATATTGCCTCACTAGCCTCACAGCCTGTGAAGGAAAATGTCATTTCTTAGGTTTATACTGAAGAGTACAGAGATGATTCTGTATTGTAATGAGGTTTTGATTTGTTTTGAGGTGAGAATTAGCCACTAACTGTGTCAATCATGAAAAGCCTGCATTATGGCTTCTTTTCTGAAATTGTGTCATCTTTCTTCTTTTGTTTGTTTATTTCGCTGTAAATGGTTAATTGCTACCACATTTATCCGAAGCACTGTTATACTACCTTTTACTATGTAAGCTACTATGTAAGCCTATGTATTGATTTACAATATCTATATTATAACCGATTTTAAAGGGCTAAAATGCCAAATCTAACTGGAATAGAAAATTGAGGCCAAAGCTAGGAGCCTTTCTTGTTAATATATAGCTGCACAGCATTCTTGGAATTGGCATAGATATAGATGTAACTGCAATGAATGCTTTTGTGTTTTCTGCATCATTTCACTTTAAAAGCAATTCCATGAATTGTTCCTCCTCAGTGTACAGTGAGCTCAGTGGGCAGAGAGCTTGGGAAGCTGCTTTACACCTCCACAGATATCACACCCCTTTCATTTCTGACTGGGAAGTGGATTCTCTAGAATGTCTGAGGGCCAGGTTGAAGAGGTGGTGCTCACCTCTACACCCATCCCTCCTGTTTGACGATGTGCTGCGCAGCAGCCCTCTAGTGGCTGCATCATGTAAATACCAGGTATATAAAACTGCTGTACACATTTTTTGATTCATCATTATTATGTTCTGAGAAGCTATGGTCTGTGTTTTGACTGATCGTGTGTTATGGTGAGAATGAGTTAGGAATAGCTCAACAGGAATTGCTTGTGTATTTGACTCGGTCAGATTATTATTTTTGTAGTGGTGGGTTGATGTATTTTACTAATTTTTGTGGTTTTATTTTCAAAAGGATGACAAGCTAAACATACTCTGCTGCTCTCTTATATAAGCCATATAGATCACCAAGCTAGTTGTACACTTGATACATTATAGTACATCAGAAGCCAGAACCTTGGGTATCCTCATTATATAATGTACTAAACTCATATGCTATCTATCTATGGCTTTTGGAGGATAAGCTTGTATATGATAAGAACATATATGCTGTGTCTCTGCTGTCAGTCATCTTTGGCTTATGCTTCATCAGACAGCATCTAATGGCTTATGAACCAAACCGCCAAGAGAATTTAAATGCTTTATGTTAGAGGCCAGTAATGTATGGCTTGCTGCATGTGGGATTGTGGTAAAATTATATGAGATGATACATCTGTTATTTCAAGACAATTCCCCAAGGAATTGTTAAGTGTAACTCCTGCCAAGTGCAGGAGGTTTCACTAAACCAGCTTGTCTTAAAGGAGAGCATTTGCAGAAGTGACACAGTCTAAAACTTTCTTTTTGACTGCTGTTCGCTGTGTGACTGAATAAATCTGTCGACACAGTTCCTGTGTTGGCATCAGACATCAGACCTAGAGCATCCTGCATCTCAGCAAACCAGTATTACTATATGATCTTAGAGGAAAATGGTGAAAGAGAGAGCGTTTGTTTGCTGTTGAGTGCGATGTGTTCTAACATCTGCTTTGTGAGAGAGATAGTTGATAGTTGTTGTTGCTTTATTGTGTTAAGCCCACATGGATTTTATCACACCTCCATCACTGTGGCTTTAGTCCAACTCTTCGCTATCAGTCACTGTGACAGTCTGCATATACAGGCGGGTGACAAATGAAGGGAAACAACCAACAAAAACTATCTTAGTGTGTTGCCGGAACGGCTTCAGTGCACTTTGGCACTGACCCTACTGGAGAAATGAACACCATTCTTCCTAAAGACCTTCTCCCATTTGGTGTTTTGATGGTGGTGGTAGAGGGCCCCATCTAACATGCTGGCTGGGTTGATCTGGTGACTGAAGCATATAATTCATATCATTTTCATACTCATCAAACCATTCAGTGACCCCTCGTGCCTTGTGGATGGGGGGGGGGCAGGGCACTGTCATCCTGGAAGTGAACACCCCCATCAGAATAGAAAGGTTTCATCATAGAATAAATGTGATCACTCAAAACAAGTTTATATTGATTTGCAGTGACCTTGGCATTTATGTTTCTCTACTCTTTATTCTGGTTTTTCCTTTAATTTGTCACTCGTGCATATGTGTATGTGTAAAATTCCATGTGGCCCACAAGTTCCCCTGCTCGAGTATCTGTAGGCAGTAATATGTATAGTATGCCCGTTTGATGAGGGGTGTGATGTGCTTGGTTACTGATTTTTGAAGTTTGGAAAAGTCTCCATGTGGATTTTGTTTCTGAAAACACATGTCTATATGTAGATAATTGGTTTGATTTTATTCTGTTTTCTGAGATGGAGATGCAGTGTTGAATTGTGCATGTTTAATACAGCGGGAGGTTAGGTGAACATGTTAAGTGCCACGGGGAGAGTTCCCTCCACATGAGAACAGGGTAAAAGAGGGACCTCTTTTACCCTGTTCTTTTACTCTCTTCTTTTACTCTGTTCTTTTACCCTTCTCTTGGGGATTTGAAAACCAAACAGGAAAAAGTCTTGAGGATGCATCATATAGCCACTAACCATGTGGTCAGTAGCACATAGAAATTCTGACTGAACCTCATTTTCCTTTTGTGATTGAATATTTGATTAAATAATGTTTAATTCACCCTTGTAATATACTGCTAAATTAAATATGCGTTCCCAGCATTTCCTGTTTGGTTTTACTGTGGTAGGCTGCTCTGAATCACTAGGTTTTAACTTGTATTGTGGCTGTTAATGTACTGGAACTTGAAAACCATAAGTCAGTGGAAATCTATACCACATATTACATGGATCCATCTGTGCTGAGAGTTCCTCAGTATAGGCCACATAACACAGTAACAATGCCTGCAATATACTCATGGTACACTATCACCAGCGAGCTTTACAGTGGATCATGTTTTTCTGTATAACTGTTGCCAAGTCCTGTCTGTACAACAGGCATGACATCATTCATACTGTAGTAGGCCATCTTCCATGCATTGGCTCAACTTATTTTATTTTCCTCCTCTCATTAGGACAGGGATCATAATGGAATCAACTTTATGTAGTTCTTAAAGAAAGGAGTGTCCACAATGGATGTACACCATACTCTACCTAAAAAAAAACCTACCTCTTTTAGCTCAGATTTTGCTTTAACATTAAGCATTTGCCTCTGTTTTTACTTTTGTAATGTTTGTATTCATGTTGGTATTTATTGCTGTCTAATGAGTCATACTTCAATGATTACCTCAGAGATATCTCACAGATCTGGAAGAGTTCAGCTAATGAAGACAGTCATAGTTCAGACTTAACAAAGCCTTTTTTTTTTTGTAACGCACAAAATACAACCCCAAATCAGAAAAAGTTGGGATGTATGTGAAATCAAACTTAAAACTGAAAATGATGTGTAAATCATCTGTGTCCTGTATTATCTTGAAAACAACACAGCAGTGCATTTTATTCTATGTTCAAAATAAACACTCACTTCAATTCTGATGCTGCAACACATTCCAAAAAAGTTGGGACGTTGCATTTCAGGGCTGGTAATGAGGTAAAACAATGAAATGATGATTCCATTTGAAACAGGTGATGTCAACAGGTCACTGCATCATGATTTGGTAGAAAAGGGGCATCAGGAAAGGCCGAGTCCTTTGAGCAAAGATGGGCCGAGGACCACCAGTTTGACTATGTGTTAGAAAATTATTGATATGTTTAAAAACGATGTTCCTCAAGGAAAGATTTGGATATGTCACCCTCTACGGTGCAGAACATAATTAAAGGATTCAAAGAATCTGGAGGGATTTCAGTGGGTAAAGAACAAGGTCACAAGCCTGAGCTGGATGACCGTGTTTGATTTGATTTGATTTATTCTTTCAAGCATGTAAAGACAGTTGATATGTCAACACACATAATTTTACACATAATCCAATATCAATTTGCTTATACCTAGTACATGCTTGAATGGAGTAGGAAGAAGTCAGACTTATCCAGTCCTACCCCATGACATCATCTTACCATCATTGGTTTGCAAGCAGTATCTCTACATAAATAATTCTCTTCTACACCACACAAGTAATATACTAAAAAAATTATAACAGAGTGTTAACATTCTTACATAATTACATTCTTAAATAATTATCTTCTACACCACACAAGTAACATACTAAAGAATTAATACAAGGTGTTAACATTCATACACCACACCCACAATGTTCCATCTAATCAATCATTAAGCCTGTTCTTGAATATATCTTGATTGACACATACCTTTATATTTATGTTTAAACTCATCAATTCTATTACTATTTTTT
>NW_018127898.1:2937412-2950172 GCF_001952655.1 Monopterus albus | reverse complement strand
ACATTGCTGTTAAACTGCTCATCCGTGTAATACTTGCAGTTATTTTCAGAGTTCTTAAAAAAGTTTTTTTCAGGGTCAAAGTCATCGTCCGATTCATGATAATGTTGTTCAGTGTCTCCAATTGTGTTCAGTTCCAGATCCAATCCCTCAAAAACTATTAACCTCTGTAGCAAATCACTTGCCTCATTCCGTACGTGGGTCATACTTGTTGTTGGTTCCTGCTAATTGTTAGTTCCAACGTTCATCTGCCCTCACAGAGATCAATATACCTGCGTGTTTCTTCATACAGCTGAGGGTCCAGTGTTCTCTGATCCCTCCACTGCATCAATCTGAGTCATCACTCTTCTATTAGCAATATATCCACATGGGCTCAGGATTACTTTGGGACACCTGTGTCAAGCACTACAATAGTTACATCCATAAATGCTGCTTAAAACTGTTCTGTGCCAAAAGGAAGCCCAATGTCAACAGTGTCCAGAAGCGCAGTCGACTGCTCGGGCTCGGAGGCATCTGGCATGAACCATCACACAGTGGAAACGTACTGTGGTCAGACTGATCAGTATTTCAGATCTTTGTTGGAAGGAATGGACGCAGTGTGCTCCAGACCAAAGATGAAAAGGACTATCCAGACTGTTACCAACAAGTCCAAAAGCCAGGGTTTGTCATGGGGGATTGTGTCATTGCCCTTGGCAAAGGTCACTTAAACTGCTGTGATGGCGCCATTAATGCTGAAAAATGCATAGAGATGTTGGAGCAACGTGCTGTCTTCAAGACGACATCTTTTCCAGGGACGCCCATGCATATTTCAACAAGACAATGCAAAACCTCATACTACCTGGCTGTGGAGGAAAAGGGTGTGAGTGCTGGACTGGCCTCCCTGCAGTCTGAACCTGGCACATTTTGAAATACAAATTGCATCAACGAAGATCCAGGACTGTTGTGCACCTTAAGACTTGTTTGCAGGAAGAATGGGACAAAATGACACCTGACACATTTAATCACTTCATGTCCTCAGTCCCTAAACATCTTTTAAGTGTTGTGAAAAGCAACGGTAACATCACACCGTGGTAAACACTTTACTGTCCCAACTTTTTTGGAATGTGTTTCATCATCGAGATTGAAGTGTGTGTTTATTCTGAACAAAGAATAAAATTGATAAGGTATATCAAATAATGTGCTGCTGTATTGTTTTCAGTGTCATACAGGACACAGATGATTTGCACATCACTATTTCAAACTTAATTTTGATTTTATATACATACCAGCTTTTTCTGATTTGGGGTTGCGCTAAGAGTGTTTTTAACACAGTGCCTCGGGGCTCAGACTGGCTTGGTTGAGGCTGTATTTACTCCAGAAGTGACATCTTTCTGTGCATCTTTGTCCCTTTGCTCTGTCCTTGGGACATTCATGTAATTTTCAGCAACAGGTGCAATTAATGTTGTTGCCATGTTGTTGATATCTACTCTACCTGTATAGTTCTTAAAGGGAACTTTGTGGAGGGGATGCAGCTGGATAGAAGGAACAACATGAAAGACCTTGTGGCAGTAGGAGAGCGAAACAAGAGGTGTCTTGTGCTCCATTTCTTACTGTTAGCATGGTCTTTGCTCTGTAGTACACCATCCTTATGTCTCTCTTGTTTGTCTTCACCAGTGGTGGAAAGTAACTAAGTACATTTACTCAAGTACTGTACTTAAGTACAATTTTGAGGCGCTTGTAGTTGAATGTTTTCTTTTTGTTACTTCATACTTTGACTTCACTACATTTTAGAGGTAAATATTGTACCTTTTACTCTATTACATTTATTTTCAGGCATGGCATGGCGACGCGGTGGTTAGCGCTGTCGCTTCATAACAAGAAGGTTCCAGGTCCGAGCCTTTCTGTGTGGAGTTTGCATGTTCTCCCTGTGCTTGCGTGGGTTCTCTCCGGGTGCTCCGGCTTCCTCCCACTGTCCAAAAACATGCAGCTTAGGGTGATTGGTGACTCTAAATTGCCCCCAGGAGTGGTTGTGTATCTAGCCACAGGGGTTTCATGTCAGTGACTTCTGTGCCGGTCCCAAGCCCTGAATAAATAGAGAGGGTTGTGTCAGGAAGGGCATCCAGTGTAAAACTGTGCCAAATTGCTCATGCGAATTGGATTAGCTGTGGCAGCCCTTAACGGGAGCAGCCAAAAGTAGTAGTAGTAGACTCTATTAGATTTATTTTATACCTTTAGTTACTTTTCATAACCAGATTATTACAAAAAATTGTATAAGACCTCATTGATCTGTGGTGGAAAATCCACAAGCTACCCAGCAGTAATTGAAATAGTACACAATTAAATGTGCCAAGAATGGGAGCGCATTCATATGGAAGCTCAGTATGCAAGTTAAATGATGTTACCCATTATTTGGCCCCAAAGAGGGCGGGTGTCAACCATGCTGTCATACATTTTCAGAGCCCCACAATAAGTGACACCATTTACCAGACCTAACAATCCCTTAACACAAAGCATCCCTGAACCCTATCTTCACCCAAGTAAAGAGCAGATATGTGGCTTGACACACAGCATCTGCATTGTATTTGCTCAGGTTAAGCAGTAGTAGCAGCTTGTAGTGGCAGTCACCTCTGAGAGCGGGATCCACTCAGTTGTCCGACCAAATTAAATGCATATAAACTAGTTAAAACTAGCCCCCCTTTACCAGCTGCAACATTAAATGTGATGTACACAATAATGCATCAGTAATTATAATACAGTGAAATAATATACAGAAATGTGAAATGTGCCATTCTGCATAATGAGTACTTTTACTTTTAGTAGTTTAAGTATGTTTTGATGCTAATACTGTTGTACTTTTACTTAAGTAACATTTTGAATGCAGGACTTTCACTTGTAACAGAGTATTTACACTGTTATATTGCTACTTTTACTTAAGTAAAGGACCTGAGTACTTCTTTCACCACTGGTCTTCACCTCTCCTTCTATCCTAAAGCCTGCTGCTGCACCTTCATCATTCCCTGCTGATGTTTAGTCAAACAAGGGGGATCAGGAGGGATGAAAGTGTCAGTGCAATGCTGCTTTTATTTCTAGCGTCACCAAGTCGAGTGTTGATTGACATTACATAACGTGGGAAACCCCAGCGACACGACTAGTGTCTTTGGGTGATCATGTCTTTGGAAACATACACAACTTAGTGATGCTTATTAGGAAAACAAATTCCATTAAGGTCAAGGGTATCCTATTAGCAAGTACTCACTTTGGTGAATTTAAGCCAAGCCTGTTTTTTTTTTATTGTTGTTGTTGTTTTTGTATTCATGTCAAACTGCTTCAGGTAAACACTGAATGAAATTAGAGATTTACTGGTCATTGAACATTGAGAAACAGTGTCACCGTTGTCACATTTACCCTGAACTACCTGCCATAATCTGACCATTTTAACACAGCAGAGGGTGTTAATGAAGCTGGCTTCAAATGTTCCCCAGCTGGTTTTGAATTGAGAGCTTTTCTGAGCATGAGACTGGTTAATTTGTACTCTGTCAGCCATGTTTATTGATCTATTATAAGAAACAACATTTGAATTTGGCCTTGAAATCTAGCCCTGCATTAGGAACCCTAGTCATGCCATATTTAATTAAAATGCCTGAACCAACAAAGCACTTAATGTAATGTTTGTAACACATGCATACTGATGAATCTAATAGCCATTAACTGCCTGTGTAGTTCAGCATGATATGGCTCAAATTATTTAAAAAAAACTGTTAAGTCACCTAAATTTAGTGTAATTGCAGTTTATCTTTTGTCTCCATTTCTTTTTCATTATAAATTGGTGTTTATGTCATGTTACTTTTGTCAGATGTTTTGGAAATCAAAAATAAACAGTTGTACATAGCAGAGAACATCTGTGCCATTTGTTTTCATATAGTAGCTGTTCAGCTTTATTTCACTTTAATGGCATTGCTGATTAAAAATGCTTCTATTTACCACTCACTGGCTGTTACTGTGTATTGTTACAAGAGATGACATGTGCACAGTTTGCAAAAAATCCCTTCCACATCAACTATCCCATGTGCTGTATGGAGTGTAGTAGACAGAGTAGAACTGTGGTAACACACTGAAAAGGTTTTACCAAAATATCTGAAGACATAACATAACATGATAAGTAGCTTTTTACCCTCCCTCACTGTCCTACTGGGATCATATTGAAAATATTAATAACTAATAATGGGACAACAACATTATATCAACCTAAATAAAAGTGTAAAGTGAAGACAAGACAATACTGTAGAAACAAGATATTACAAAAGAGAAATAAAGGTTTTACATTGGTTGTGTGTGAGGGTGTGACGTGAGGGTGTCTTCAACTTATGCAATCTACAAAACAACAATTTTATAAAATAGACTAAAGTAAAATTTGAAAAAGGAGGGAGGGAAAATAAAAAAAGAAAAACTGAGTGTGAGGAGGATTTAAACCAGCAAATAAGTAGTAAAAGTGGGGAGTGTGATATCTCTGCTCCGAATCACAAGCACTGCAACAGGATGAGGTCACCACTGGGGATTAAGTTCAACTTTTCCTCTGTTTTATTGTTTATTGTGATTTGTTTAAATTGTGGGACTGAAATGATGCAGCTCAGGGTCAGTCCCAACCCAATGCCTGATGTATTCCCAGACCCTGTCAAGGGAGCTTGTCCATGAAGTCCATATTGTTAAGGGTGACTGAGGAAAAGGGAGCAGTGATGCAGCGGCCCTCGGCTCCAAACAAAATTTCGTTGTACGTGTCTCAATGACACATCTTCTTCTTAAACTTACTTGTGCACCATAATGTCACCACCAGAGGGCACTGTCTCCCACTACGTGTGTGTACACCCGTATTGACCTAATGACCTCTGCTTCAACACTAATGTCAGGCATTTAGGTTGTACTAGACAACCTTACCACAAAGATGTGGTGTGTGTAGTTTTTTTAGTTAACACACACAGCAGCCTTGTATCAAGATGTGCCTGACATGTGTACAATATTGTCAGAGGAGATGTGAGCTCACCTCAGCTCTCATCTCACTGGCTGGTCATGTAGTGAGTTAGATTGCATGAGTGGTGATGTGCAGGAAGAACAAATAAATGGTTATCAGAGAAATCCAGTCGTCGTGCGACAGTTAATCGTCAGCTCTGGTACGACACAGAGGCACTGCTTTTGCCTGCTGATAAGGTTGCGCTCGTGCGGTCTGCTGAGCCGTTGTGCCTGGGCACGAGGTTAGATGAAGGAAAAGAGAGGTTCCAGTTGCAGCAACATCCCTTAGGTGAGGGCTCTCTGGCTGCGTTATCTCTGTACACCCTGTTCGTTTCCACAGTGGATGTACTGTATTTCTGGCTGCATGTTCCCTTCTAAAGGTACACTTTACTGAAAAGCAACAGTTTTTCTGCACCTTTCAGGTGTGTCAACGTGAACCAGCAACAATCAAATCTTAGGATGCCCATGTGTGAAATGATTCTATTAAAAAACAGGCCAAACTCATTTTAATTCATATTATTCACATTTTTGTTTACTCATATTCTTGATTTTTTGCATTTGTTTATCAGCTCAACACACACAGGTTGACTTAAATAGTGAGCTGCTTTGAAACCAGTTTCACACTGACAGAAAACTGTTCCTTTCAATGCCAGGTGTCCAAAAGCGCTATAGCTGGCAACTGGACTTGCTTTAGGTTCTTGAATGCTCCAAACCAGTTGGGATGAACCTTGTTGTACACCAGATATGAAAATAGGATGTTTGTCACAGCAGCTTTATAACATGGCAGGCCTGTGTTGGGTTCACAGTTTGTTTTAGTCATGCCAAAGTGAACAAAAAATAAAATAAAATAAGTAACACAATATTACAATTTTTGTCCAGTAGCCACTTATCAATGTTATATTGTACATAATGTGACAAAGGTGTAATTTAAAAATAACAGCCAAAACAAAACTCAGAATACTGTTTTTCCTCTCTGTGCACCCAACTGTGCTCTCAGTGTCCAGGGCACAGCAGGACAATTTCTCAGAATGGCACTATGTGACTTCGTTGGGTTTTTGGGTGAGGCACAGACTAGTCTTGGGTGGCAGATAAAGACATACAGACAAAGTGCAGAGTGGCCCCAGTGTACAAGCACAAAAGGGTGGCCCTCAAAGATGTTTATTTCTGTCTGTGGGGGTATTAATACCAATGGGTGGTGGCCTCATATTATCAGGGACTGATACTGTAGCTCTGTGCAGCACATGTGCACACTGATAGATTGCAGCCGCTGTATGAAATGTAACTGTATATTTTGTTAAGAATGCCCCAGGCATAATATGGAGGGTTTTATTTTTGTGCCCCAGCTTGGGGTATGACTATTCAGTTGGCACATAGCCGCCTGCAGGGGGATGTCAGTTGTGACTTTCCAGTAATAACAAGGGCGTGTTGTTTTCTGTATGCATATCTCTGGAACATGTGTGTATGTGTGTGTGAGAGACAGAGAAAGGGAGAGAGTTTTATTTCAAACTAAACAGATGGGAAGACAGAGCAAAGAATGATGCAGCTAGATCATTGAGAGTCAGTGTGTGAGCCTACAGGGCAAAAGAGAAAGGACCCCTTTTTCCTCTTTTCTATTGATTCTGTGCTCACTTATCTAGATTGGATGTTGGATGCCCTTTATGCAAGTTATCCAAATATCATTAGAGCTAAACCCACCATGTGGTTTTGGTTCAGGATGAGAGGAACGCATGCAGGGCTTGTGGATCTTTCTCCACTCTCAGGCCCTCCATGGGGCAAAATAACATTCTCTGCCCTCAAATAGCTGAATGTGGACAAAGAGAGAAATACATAAATAGAGAAAATCAATAAACCTGTGTTTTGATGAGAGAATTTGTGATGCCGGAGTCATGAGATGTGAGACACTGTCACTGTTAACGGTAGCAGAGCATGCAAGCACTGACTCAATGCAGCAGCTGCAGTAGGAACAGTCTCACTGGTTATTTACAGATTTGTAAAGAATAAAACAAAAAAAAAAAAAAGTAAATTATACTAAGAGGAAAAAACACTGAAATGAAAAATACGGACTTCTCAACATGTTTATATTTTTACATCCTCAACCTCCTGAGCTGGACAGTGTTCAGTTCTGTTTTCTTGTGCCTTCTTTACTATCCAGGCACAAGTAAGAGGGCAGTGTGTGTGTGTGTGTATGTGTGTCTTTGTATTAATTACATTATGGGGACTGAAACCTGTTAACACACTCACATTATGGGGACTTGGTCATCCTTGTGGGGACCAGCCTCTGGTCCTCACAAGGAAATCTCTGAATTTTAGGGTGACAACATGGTTTAAGGTTAGGGTGAGGCTAGGGTTAGGTAAAACATAGGGTCAGGGTTAGGTGTTAGGCAAGTAGTGTTTAAGGTTAAGGTTAAGGTAAGTCTATAGGAAATGAATGTAAGTCAATGTAAAGTCCCCACATGGAATGAAAACACAGCGTGGGTGTGTGTTTGTGTTTAAGGAAGTGTCCTCCTTGGAAAATAATAGTTGCAAAGTCAAACTAACAGCCAAACATTTCCTCCTTATTTTCCCGTGCCCTATATTTATATTCTCAGTGCAGCAAACACACACACACACACAGGGCATGCCATTGTGTTTATTCACTTTTTAGCCTCTTCAGTCATATGGTTTCTAGGATAGTTGTGATTTCATTGCACAAGCAGTTTAGGTGGAAAGTTGGAATAAGTGCTGATTTATTTAAAAAAGAAAAACTTAAACTGCTGTCTCTGTTCACAGAGGTATTTATAAGTGAATTATTTAAAATGACAGAGGCACTGCGCCCAAAACAAACATAAGTCATCTCTTTTGTATGAGGTATTTGTCTTATTGTTGCCGTCTGACTGTCTTCTGTTGCAAATGCCAAAGCTAAAATTATACATATTGCACTGACTCAGTTTGTGAAATTAAATTTTTAATTTGATTTAATACTCTTTTTTTTTTCTAGCAAGAAAAACACGGTTCGCTGAAAGGCTTGATTCTAATGAGATTTTTGCATTCTTTGATTGAATGTATCACATGCAAATTTTGATGTTGGACTTCAAAGTCAGTTTAAAGACATAGATGCATACAAATGAAAGGTCACCAGTTTCATGTTGAAGAACAAGCTGAAGATACAATGGAAATTATCTGCTTCCAGTGTACTTTCAAAAAGCACTGAAACTGCTTTAGACTGCCTACACCAGACTTAGCTGTGTGTATCTGCAAGGATTTTATAAGGCATACAATTTTCTCTGGATGAATAATGGTCAGAAAAAGGAGTCAGACTAATCAAAACAAAATTAACAGCCTGATAACATTCCTCAGTTACATGAGTGAAAAACAAACTAGAGTGTAACACTCAGGTTTCAGCAGATTACAATAGGAACACAGGTATGGAAGGGGACAGACAGAATCACCACATTTTGTCTTCTGCTGTCAGTTCGTGTAAGATGATGGTTGAAGATAGTCCTTGTAGTAGCAAGATAAATTGTTACTTGGTCTGAAAACTAGAGCATGTCTCACACCTACTCTATTTGATGTTTCAAGACGGAGTGAAAGTTTTCAGTGCATTTTGAAACCGAGAGCAGGTTTCTTATTTAGATCAGTAAAGCCTTTTTAAGATTGCAGGAAAGTTTACCAGTAACACTATTCTCACCATACAGTAAATGACTTGGGCTTGTAAAGTTGTCTTACAATAAATATAGTCCCTCCCTCCAGGCAAACTGCACAAACTTCATCCTCAGTGTACAAACAAGAATTAATCACTGGTTGTCTGTCTTCTCTACACTTTTGCCAGGCTAGCAGCATGGCTCAAGAGGTGACAGTCCACTACTTTAGTCCAGACTAAGCCACCTCAACAGTAGATTAAAAAAAGTAGATTTTTAAAAAGTAGACTTAAAAAAAAGTCTGCAAAACATGACATTCCCATCATCTTCAGCTGTACTTTGTGTTTAGTACTAATTAGCAAATGTTATCATGTTAACATGCTAAACTAAGATAGTGAACATGGTAATCATTACACCTGTGAAACATTAGCATGTTAGCATTAGCATTGTGGCATGTTAGCACATTGACATTAGCATGTCACTCAAAGCACTAGCTGCACCTAAACATGGCCTCATTACACACACATACAAACAGGGGCTTGTTTACATGACTGCACATGCATTACATGAAATAGAGGAAAATGTATAGTGATTTTTTTAAAACCACAAGACAATGATTCAATCAGGTAAAGGGTCAAAGATCAAACACTGAAAACTTGCATCATAGGTCATATTTGTAGCAGATAAATACAAGTATAGTACTGTTGTAAGTATAAACGTTTTAGCACCAGGGGAAAAGGTGGCCACCTGACTAGTATGTGCACAGTGCGTGTGTTTTTGTGTGTGTGTGTGTGTGTGTGTGTGTGTGTGTGTGTGTGTGAGAGAGAGAGAGAGAGAGAGAGAGAATATGATCTTAAATGTCATTGTGTGGTGCTTGAGTTGAGCGTCTCTGTGGTTTCCTGAACATTTTACATCTCGGGTTTGACGGAGATCACACATACGCACACATACACAGAGTACATATTGCTGTATGACAGGCCAAATACAGATGAGCTTTGATGAGCAGGTTTGTGGATAAACCCAAGTTCAAGTTTCATATTAAAGTGTGCTACTGGGTCCTTCAGAGTGTGTGTTTGTGGGTCTTTCTGCAATGGAACGGTGGCCGTGCAAACCAGGTCACTTCAGGGGAAAAGTGGTAATGTTGCCCTGTGTATGTATGGGTGTTGATGATAATTGGAGGCATTTGTGGAGTTGATGTGTGCCATTTGAGGGTATGCATATTGTGATGTGATGTCCATATGCCTCATAATTACATACATTGTGCAATACATCCCGTATTCCCATTGTCAAATTTAGTTGGATGTGTGTGTAAAGTGAGCAGCTCTTGTGCTAAAAGCTGTGTTCACACCTCTGCAGTGGGGCATTTTCTCAGAAAAGACCGCAGAGAATGTTTCTGATCACAGCTGGAGGTAGGGGGGGGACACCTGTCGACAGCCTCATCAGCATTGTGGTCACCCCGTCCTACATACAGCAGAGAAACAGAGAGACGACATATCTAACGTGTGTATAAACAGACTGTAAAAGTCAGTATTAAGAGAAAATCAGATGTGTTACAAGCTTAAAACCATTAACTCATCACTGTGTTCTGTACCTCAGAGTAGGCCGGTCATCCTTTTTTATGTGCTGTCATTGGTGTATTTTTATTTATAAAGCTGTCTTCGATCAAATGCCCTGTACCTTTGCAAATTTATTTCAAAGAGACCATTTTCCAGTCATAATCTAAGGTTACAACAAGATACTGTACATGTTATGTCCTCTCTGTCACAAGCATTTGGATTAGAGAGATGAGAAAGAAAGCCTTCATGTTTTCTCCTCCAGCCACCTGGAAATAGTTTGCAGAATTCAAAATAACAAACGTGGAATTATTGACAGAATTTTAAACTATTGTAAATTAATTAGCGAAAAATTTTTTTTATTCTGCTTGTTTTTGTTCTGAGCTCTTTTAATACTTGATACTGATGCAGTTTTATAGTTACCTTTGCAATTCGTTTTTAGTGATATATATAAATAGATAGATAAATATGTATAAAAAAATTCCCCACTCGCCCCACTTTGGAGCGGTCTTATTCCTTCTTTCAAGCTCGGGTCCTCTACCAGAGGCCTGGGAGCTTGAGGGTCCCGTGCAGTAGCTTAGCTGTTCCTAGGACTGCACTCTTCTGGACAGAGATCTCAGATGTTGTTCCTGGGATCTGTTGGAGCCACTCTCTCAGTATACAGTATATATACTGTATATGTACTGTATATATGGTAATAGTAACAGGTCATAATAATTTGACCTGTCCAGGGTGGACCCCACCTCTCGCCCAGTGTCAGCCGGGATTGGTTCCAGCCCCCCAACAACCCTGTTCAGGATAATAGGTATAGATAATGGATAGATGGATTGTTATTAAAACCATGTTGTATCTAGCACACTTCCATTAATGTTACACTCCACCTTTCTATAAATGATTGTTAAGTATAAAATCACCAGGGAATATGATGCAATACACTGTTAGAAAGTTTGGATTGTGTGCTTACGAGTGCATTTGCTAGTGTGTTTATTGTGTCCCACTGTAAGTAAACTCGGGTAATGGGGACTCAATTCAGACTATTCTTTGGTGACTCAGATGTGACTTGAACACGAACACTGGCAACTTGAGATTCGACTTGGACTCGAGTTTTAGTGACTCGATTACAACAGTGGTTTGTTTTGTCTGGAACTAGTGATGCTGCTGTTTTGGCCAGAGCACCCTTGTGAAAGAGGTTTTTAACTTCAGTGGGATTCCCTTGATAAAATATTGGTAAATAAAAAAAGATCTTGACAAGAATGAGATGATACTGAACCTTAAGGCCTACATTTGCTTTAGACAGTCTGATTTTTAAAGTTTGCATGTAATTTTACTAACTTTTCACAAAAAAACATACATCCTGTGGTGACAAGTGACACAGTTTTAGTGCGAATGTGTTCAACGACTCAAGTCTTAAGGTTACAAGACAGACATGAGGCTGTACAGGTGGCCAGTGTGTGTTTGTGTATGTGCTTTCTTCTGTGTGTGTGTGTGTGTGTGTGTGTGTGTGTGTGTGTGTGTGTGTGAGCTGGTGTGCGCTGTGGTAACAGGGGAGCTGCATTTCCGCCAGTGCACAGGTGCATTGTGACATGTAGCCCCTGCACAACCTTGATCTCACACACACCAACAAAGACACTTCAGATGTTGTGACGTGTCATCAAACCACAGCGGCGGTGGTATTTTCAGAAGAGATATGAAGGGGAGGGGATTTCACAAGAAGTGGCGCTTCAGAGGTAAATCTTACCAATGTGTGCACATGTAATCCAGGTGTGTACTGATAGAAGGTGTCTAGAGCAACATAAAGAAAAGAAACACAAACTAATGTTGAATTTGTTCTAAGTCTGACCAAAGCAGGTCTGTTTTGTGTGTGTGCATGTATCATCTGTGTGTTTATACATGTGTGGCACTGCAGTCCTCTGGATGTATGTCATTATGTTTGTGGTTTTGCCGTGCAGTTTTTTTTCCATGCTATTTTCTCCTCCCACATTGTGTGTACGCTGAACAAAAATGTAGTCCATCTTCTGATGGGAGTGGCATAATAAACCACATGCAGATGCTTTCTAGCATAAAAATGCAGACAGTGACAAAGGCAAAGAAACATACAGATGTATCTGAGCTGGCCTCTGATCAAAACAGCCCATCAAAAGGCTGAAGTCAGCTACATACTGTAGCAAATGAACACATGATTGTCAAGTACGTTTTCCATGGTCCAGCTTTATATATGATGATATAGTACAGAGCCAAACCCAAACATAGCCAGGGTGACTTTACTCACGGCCCCTCCTCCCACACACACACACACACACACACACAAGGGATCTGCAGTTTGTTGTCTGTACATTGTCCATTCAGTCTCTTTAAACCATTCAAGTTCCCAAGGCTGGTTCATTACTGAGAAACCACTTAATCAGAGGCACATCCACCCAACAACAGATTGGTTCTGCAACAGCTGAGCAAAACATCTGCTGGGCTCTCACTCCCAGTCTGGACGCTCTGAGGTTGATTTAGACCAAGGTTTGACATAAACCGATAAATTTGTTGATTCCACTTCCAGAAAAGCCCACCCTCACCACATACTATTACTGTCTGAGAGTTTTTTCACTCTTTCTTCATCAC
>NW_018127898.1:2932880-2937331 GCF_001952655.1 Monopterus albus | reverse complement strand
AGCTAAAATCCAAAGGATAGAATTTCAGTCTGGAAGCACCATCATTCAAATGCACTGTGTAATTCTAACAGAGAGAGAGAGAGAGAGAGAGAAAAATGTAATGTAACTATTTGAGAGGGATCTAGAGCCTGAAAGACAGACTACAGCTGCAAGGAATAGAGTCCCTTCACATACACAAATTCACACACTCCCCCAGCTGCAATTATTGTGGCTGCTCGTCCTGTCCCCACTAGCCCCCTCCCCGCCCCATAGGCACCTTCCTACTTCTGCTATTTTTAGCTTTACAGATGAGGGGCCCCTTCATGGCCTAATCACAGCATCCACCGTGCGTTCACTGCCTTCATATTTTCAGATCTCAAACTCCCCCTTCTTTGTCTCCCACTCCTCAAACTTCCCTCCCTGTCCTCCCCACCTTTTGACCACAGGCTCAGGTAATATACTTGGGAATGCTAAACAAAGGAAAAGCATAACACAAAAACAGGCACCGATCTGACAAACAACAAAGCAATTAGCCAGTGTTTGGTCTGGCTGGAACAACCATGACCTTTCAGGAAGCTCTCCCTTCCTGTGAGAGAGGGGCTGGCCTGTCGCTCAGGTCGATGGAAGGCTGAGAGGCACCACAGCCAATATTCTTGGAAGTGTGTGAGCATGTTTTGACACAGTTGGTAGGTGAATTTCCTCAAGAGGTCATCACGACCTACGTATGAGATGTCAACCTTTGTGGTCTAGACAGCAATGATGTAGTTCCGTTGTTTTATATGCTGTTTTGGTATTGAACCTGAAAACATTTTTTAAATCAACTAGATATTGAAAAGTGCTAAGTATTGAAAGCGCACACACACTGCGTCACCCTCTCTCCATTTAAGATGGACTGGGTGGAGGTGGAAAACTGTCCTGTGGTCTGATGAGTTAAAATATAACATTTTTGTCATGTCCTTCAGGTTAAAGAAGAGAAGGACCATCCAGGTTGTTATCAGCACACAGCTCATCTGTGATGGCATGAGGGTGCAGTAGTGCACACAGTAGCTTGCACATCTGTGAAGGCACTGTTAATGTTGAACAATATACAGGTTTCTGAGCAACAGATGCTGCCATGCACATGATGTGTTTTGTCTTGCTTATTTCAGCAAAATAATGCCAAACCACATTCTGCAGGTTTTACAACAGCATGGCTCCATCCAGGTGCCAAACTACCCTGCCTGCAGTCCAGATCTGTCACCTACAGAAAACATGTGGCACTTGGTCTCCTCAGTTCCCAGATGCTTACAGGGTGTTGTTAAAAGAAGAGGTGATGCAGCAAATGTCCCATCCCGGCTGTTTTGGAAAGGTTCTATGTCTTCAGTAGGAACAACGCACAGAGTTGTGAAGTCAGAAGATACTAAGTGATGGACTGTCACATTGCTGATTTTGTCAAATTTGTTGACAATATTATTTTGTCAGATAGTTTTAGATTTAAAAAAAAAGATTTTAGGCACATTCCTTACATACTTTTTTGTGTTTATTTAAGATTTATTAATTTTTGTTATACAAATAAAGGGTTGAATAGAAAAGCAGTTTCATAATTCTTTAAGTAAGGCATCAAAAATGGCATTTTGTTGTTCTCTAGAAACCTAGATATACAGTATGTTTAAGAATTGCCATAAGTGGCATCCATAAAGTAGATAACCTGCAAAAACTAATGAGGGGAAAAGGTGGTTGTTTGTGTACTGATAAGATATTTCCAGTATTTTCCATTCTTGTGATCTGACCAGGCAGATAAAGGTGCCCCCTGTCCTCCTCACTCTGATCTTTAGGGTCTTTAATTGGACGGTGTGTGCCTCATGCTTCCAGATGATGCAGATCCCGTTGTGTTCCCATTGTGTAACCTACTTCTTATCAGTTGATGTTCTTTTTTTTTTGTCTTCTTTTCCTCTCCGTGCTTGAAGAGGAACATTTTAGCCATTTGCATCAACTCACCCACAGCCTCAGGGGTGACCAACTCCCACTGATTACACCAGGTTCTGAAGAATTTGTGTTCACGGGGCTTATACACTGGCTTCGTCTAATTCAGACTATGTTTAATAAAACAAACATGTTCTCATAGTGTGGAAATTCTGGAGGAGGTTAGATCAAAAATGTTGAAAGAAAAAAATGAAAAACCTTTCTTTGAATTCATGAAAGACTTGTTCCACTGACACAAAGCGTAATTCTTTTGCAAAAATGAAAAAACAGCAACCATCAACTTGTTGCTATTTGGTGCCGATACAATCTTTACACATCACAGTCTTCCTTTCTTCATAACGTTTGTTTGAGGAGAAACTGAGACCAGGGTGCGCCAGCCTCAGAACCCCTCTCACTTGCCATGAAGACAAAGGGTCATAACCCCTAAACGTCAGTTTCCTTTGGTCACTATGTTTTCCCAAAGGATTAAGTTACACTTCAACCAGAAAGCTAATCCATATCTGCTAGTGCTGCTAGCAGAGGGAGCCAGACCACACAGCAATTGAGGTCAGGAGGGTGGTTGGCCTCGTTAGCTGCGTTTCTTTTCCGCAGACAGAGAAAATCATGGCACATGCATTCCCTAACTGCAACACGGGTTAATTCAACCTAACAGGACTAATGTGTGTTAGCCTGGCTGCAGCACGCTGTCTGCTATGACAGTCTGTTATGACTGCTGAAAGGTTTGTGGTAGGTCAGATGAAAGATTGATGGACTGACTCAGTAAGGGCAGAATAAAACATGCTAATAAGATCTGATCATTGTACACTCAGGGGATCTGAACATCTCACAGAAGAATGGAATGAAACTCATTGTGTCACATGCATTTCCATCACTGAGATTTAGTTTTTATATATAGAAAGCATGAACATATGCTGGTTAGTTTTAGGCCTCTTAGCACGCAGGGGTAAACGGTGTCAAAGGTGTTATACCCGCAGTATATTAACTTTACGACCAAACACCTGGACTGTGCTGCACATGAGAATCCAAAGTCAAAATTACTTTTTCATTTTACTGCTCACACCTATGCATCATAATCATTGTGTAGATCTGAAATGATTTATAAGTTGACAGAAGATTAATCTGAAACAGTTTTTATATTCAAATAACTGTTTCTTTCTTTTCTTTTCAACAAATTCTCAACCCTTCCTGGTTAGGGGATCTGAACATCTCACAGAAGAATGGAATGAAACTCATTGTGTCACATGCATTTCCATCACTGAGATTTAGTTTTTATATATAGAAAGCATGAACATATGCTGGTTAGTTTTAGGCCTCTTAGCACGCAGGGGTAAACGGTGTCAAAGGTGTTATACCCGCAGTATATTAACTTTACGACCAAACACCTGGACTGTGCTGCACATGAAAATCCAAAGTCAAAATTACTTTTTCATTTTACTGCTCACACCTATGCATCATAATCATTGTGTAGATCTGAAATGATTTATAAGTTGACAGAAGATTAATCTGAAACAGTTTTTATATTCAAATAACTGTTTCTTTCTTTTCTTTTCAACAAATTCTCAACCCTCCTTGGTTCCAGCTGATCAAATTAAAACATTTGCTGCCGTTCTTTGTCATATATGATATTTAACTGAATGATTTGGACAAAGCAAGACATTTGACCATTTGACTCTGGGAAGTTATAGAAGACAATTTTCACTGTTATGTGACATTTCACCAACAGTACAAATAATTAAATAATTTAAAGAATCACCAGCAGATGAATCGATAATGACAATAAGTGTTAGTTGCAGCTGCAGAGAATTACATTAGATCAGGACACTGACCAAACAGTGCCCCTGATTACAAAACAAAAGCAACTGCTTATTGTCATCATGGGGTTATGTTTTAAGAAATTCCTAAGGGTGTTTTGGTAATTTGCAGTAATGCATTTGCTCCATCCTCATCTCAGGACTAGTAAAACACAGCTTCCGACGCTGTAGTTTTATATGAATGGTGACAAATCTGTGAGAAAACCACATGCAGCGACTTGCCTTTTCCACTTCTGTTTCCGGGGAAATTAATGTTTACCAGAATTACTGTACTTAATGAAACATTTACATAATGTGATTATAACCTGCATTTGCTACTCGAATTAATATGCAAGAATGACTAAGACAGCTTATCAGTATATACACGGAGATAACATCCCATTACTATAATTCATTAAAAGAATACATTGTTGAAATGTTCTCTACTAGAGCAGCAACATCCTGGTAGTTTTCACCCTTGTTAATTTCACTCAGGCTGAAATATGATTGCCGAGATGACATGTGTCGCCTTGTGTAAGTAAGTAATCGCATGTTCCATTTGTGTGTTTACATAGAAGTAGGAGCTTGACTGGTTCACAGTTTTAAAAAAACGGCTCAGTGCTGCATACTACAGTTATCTGTCTTTGATAAGCACCATGAATCAATCGCTAACTTCAAATAACACCCCCCCCCCCCAAAAAAAAAACATCCAGTCCGTGT
>NW_018127898.1:2922167-2932790 GCF_001952655.1 Monopterus albus | reverse complement strand
TACATGCAGTACGTGTGATCCGCTGTATGTGTGATCCACAATACGCTATCATTAAACTATGTTTAGGATATTTTAAGGACATTTTTATGTGGAAGTGAATCTCACCGGTACAGAAAAGAATATACACTGTAGATTAGTCCCCTGCTGAAACACTTAGGAAGAAACCATGTCACTTGTGCAACTCTCTGATTTCAGTCCTATGTACTTTGTGCATCATAGAGCAACACTTCCTGCTATTGTCTGTCAGGCAAGCAACTAGACAATTTGTCACTCTCTCTCTCTCACACAAATGAAAAAAACACGCATGCCTCCCTTGCTCCGGAGCTTCTGGTGCAGGGGCAGCACAGACAAAAAGTTACAGAGGGGGTGATAATGCAGAAACGGGGGGTGTCTTCTGTAAAAGAAATCGCTAGAGGATGAGTAAGTTAGAAAAAGAGAGAGAGTGAGAGAGTTAAACTCACATGAGAGAAAGTGAAAGACAGAAGAGTCAGAGGGAGCCCGTTGTGTCTAGCAGTTGCCTGAGACGCTCCCTGTCCACGCACAGCCGGGCTCAACGCTGCAGCACCACTCCCCTGTCAGAGCAGGATCTGTCTTCTCCCCGAGCCTCCCAGCCTGTCCCACTGCTGCCTCTACAACTGACTGGACTGCTGCAGGAGCACAGAGGGACCTCTCACTGGATGTTAGCACCCAAAACTGTAGGTAGGAGATGCTGCACATTTGGACTTGATCTGTCACTAAGTGTGTAACAGCTGCATGCTTTCTTCAGTTACTACATATTACCAGAAAAGCATGCCAGTAGTTTTTGTATTTTCTGCAGATATTGACACAGTTTTGCTCAAAGTGAAGTTGCTATATTACTGCTGGCAGCTGGTCAGCTTTGCTTGGCTTCAGCTGTGAAAACTTTGGGTTAGTTCTGAATTTAGATCAGCAGTAACCTTTTAAATTGCTATCAGTACAAATGCTGCGAAATCATGCAGACATATAAATGTGCAACAATGTTTAGAGGAAAACTGTGGTTGGCACCAGAAGAAGAAAACATAATTGTACCTCCTTTCTTTGGTTTTATTTGTTTGGTTTGGGATGTGTTGTTTCGGGACAGGGAAGGGGAGAAAATTGGAAACAGACCCACACACCCTGGAGAACTATAGTCCTTCCATGAAAAGTATTAGAGTGCAAAGAACGGGGACACACACAACAACAGTTCCTCAATGCAGTGCTGAAGGAAAGAAGCACAGAGAGAAAGAAAATGTGTTCAGAAAAAGACTAGTAAGAGTCATGGTTGACACAGAATAACTCTCCCGTCATTCAAGGCCACTGCAAGCAAGGAGCAAAGACTGAAAAAGTGTTGGCATGCTTGAGCTGTCAGATCTTACTTGTGCCTGCGTATGTCTTTGCCCTAGAACTCTTGATGAAGATGAACTGCTGGACTCAGCTTTCACTTGCTCTCTCACACAAAACACTACAATTTCACTCTATTTTTACTCTCTAGCGCTGTTCCATTTATAGACTTGTCTATGTGGTTTGTTGGGTTATAAATCAGACTTTAACTACTCTGTGTCTTGTCTGACAATAATGGGGCTATAATGGTGACATTTATTGGTTTGTCTTTTGGTGAATTTAATAATAAAAAGAGCAAATATAAGCTTAAAAATACAAACTCCCTTTGGTCAAATGCCACCCTGTCCAAATATACAATATATAATGTTTTTTTGTTTTTTTTTATAAATTCAAGGAATTCAAGTTTCAGCATGATCATTCAGTGTGACCTTAGTTTACATGATAAAATCTATTCTTTTGTCTCCCAACCCATCCACGGAAATTAGTCTTACAGAACTTAAAATCTGAACAGCTGAAGCCTTTAGGATCAGTTTTACCTTACATCATACTACTGTATATGATTCACAGAGTTAAGACCAAAAATGGTTAGCTGATCGATCAAGTACTTGGAAAGAACACGGGCAATGATTTTGATAATGAATTAATTGTTATGCATTTTAATGTAGGAACACAGAGGACATTTCATAGACCAAGTGATTATTGAAATGATTGAGAAATTAAATGGTGGATGAACGTATTGATCAGGGAGAACAAAGAAATGTCCTGTGCAAATTGGGAAATCTGTCTCTGTTTCTGTCAGTGTGATAAATCATCAGACTGCGGGTTTGTTTGGTTTGTGAAGGTTGGGGGCAGCAGGTTAAGAGGCTGCAGTCAGCTGGAAGTGGCCCCCAGGGGACATAACTCTCTCTCTGTCAGGGTCACAGACTCAGACTACATCTGACTGACGTCTGCAACACTTGTCCTGTGTGCTGTAATTAAGCTTTAAGATCCATTTTAAAGAAGTCACTATTCATCTCCAGGTTTTTTCTTTATGCATCTTTGTTTTCAATTACCAAAAATAGAATTTTTGGCTTTGCACTGGTTCATTACATCTTCCAGGCTGCTGACAGACAGTGCGGTAACTTGGCTGTGCAGTAGGCCAGAGGCGTGGTGATCGAAAACACATCACCTCTCACTGAGTCCACTCTGGTCTGAAGTGGGTTAGAGAGGAGGTCAACAGAACACTGGAACTTGAGATGAGTGCTCAAGATATGTATGATACTAATGAGTGGCCCATAGTACAACATCTTGTACACCTGAGCAGACTGTTTATTTAGATAACAAACAATGGATGCAGTCATTTATTTGAGTACCACCCCCTTGTGGAACAGTAGTTTAACTGCAGGATTATGATCAGCTTTAGCAGTAGTTTATGTGGCTATTGCTGCCACAGGGAAGTCGAATTGTACAGGGAAATACTGTCAGAAAGATTTTGGTTTCATTAGATAATGTCAGAAAGGTATGCACAGAGATTTAAAGCACAATTGGCAGGAAACACAATACATTCAATACAATTTAATGAGGAGTTTTATTCTTATGCTCACATAATGTTGGCTAAAATGAATAAGGAATTTCAGAAATGTTTTGTGTGTCCTGTTATGTTTAGACATTGGATGTTAACCCTATAAATGGTCTTAATTTATCTGTAGTCTAACATACGGTAAGACTTTTTCAAAATGAGCGTTAACGTTCACAGCAGCTCGTTTGACATGTACAGTATTTTAAAAGTCATGTCACAGAGCTTTTCAGAGGGGTTCAAAGTGTTCTCAGCTCTGTGTTCAGGCCTTTTCCACATGTGTGTGCACAGGAGTGTGAAGGCGTTGTAAAGCAACACTTTCCAGCATCACAGTCAGTTTCCAGAGAAACTAAGCGAGCGCTGAGTGCTATCTCTCCCCTCTGTGGGTTGACTTCGCTTTGCTGTTGGGAATGGAAAGGCTTTAGAGGCTCCCCGCCGCCGTGAGCAGACTCAGGCGACTTCTCAGTTCAAAGTCACCACACAGCTGAAGCTGTGCGGGGCCTAGCTAAACACGAGCAGCGGTTTTTATGATGAAGAGTTCAAGACAGAAAGAGAACATGCATCACCATGGTTTTACATATGAAATAGAACTTTGTTCTTCTACTGTATGTTTACAACAAGGCAGCAATGTATGTGGATTTTAACTTAGCTGAATTTCTCTAGTTATTTAAAGCAATATTAATCAAGGCATTTTTGGCCAATTTGGGGCAGGAGAACAAGCTGTAAACACAACACTGACATATTATCACATTATTCTTATGAAAATATTTTGGTGTACAACAACACACAAGGAGAATACCAGGCCCTTTAAGTTCCACTGTGTTCAGTAGCTGGTTGCAAAGTTTGTCTGTCTGTTGTTGTCTGGTGCGGAGCAGATTGTGTCAGACCTTTTTAACTGAAAAAAAAGGAATGGGCCTAGTGCCACTGAAAACAAAGTTGATGAGAGTGGAAAGAGTAAAACCAAAACGGTAGCCTTCAAGCAAAGACCTTTAATTACTGCCGGGGATTCCCTCTTTATTCCTGTAGTCACAAAAATAAAGAGTGCATGGATCTTTCTAAAGAAAGCTGGTGCATGACTAATATGCAAGGCGGCCAACGGGGTGACAGACAAATGCTACCAAAGCCAACAGTTGGTGATGTTACACTGTCATCTGAAACAGGAGTTTTTCACCACTTATGTGAAACAAGTGTTTTTTGGCCTTTGAAGAAGGGCAAGCTATCTGTTTATGACTTGTACAACGTGTCTGAACCACTCATAAGTTTCATTTCAGAGTAAAAAAAAAAAAAATTAAATACAAGAAAATTGGTAGATGCCAAAATTCTCTTATAGCAAGTCTCTGGTACGTGCCACTTAGAGAGGAACCTGTTCCTACGGCTGGTTCTTTCACCAAAGTTCTGTAAAAACACAACTAGAGATAAAGAGAAAGGAATTTTAACTTGTCACCACGAGCTGTAGCACATAGTAATTTAAATTTTAATTAAAATTTTTCACATTTTGATTAGCGCAACTTTAAGTCTCTTGTGCATTAGAACGATTTTTGCTATTATCTCTCTATACATATTACATGCACCTATTTCATGTTTGTCAGTCCCCGAAAAGGGTGTCTCGCTTCTGTTGCTCTTACCAGGGGGTTTTTTCTTTTAGTTTTTTCCTTTGTTTTGTTTTGTTTTATTTAGTTTAGTATGTTGTACATACTATAGAATCCCCCTAAGCCACATTTGTGGCACATTTGTCATTTCCTGCTAAAAAAATAACACAGGCTTTATGTGGCAACAAACAGAAAAGAAAACAACACGATCAAAGACGAACAGTACATTGTCAAACTCAAAGCAATGAGCCTGGGAGAAAGTATAAAACAGACAGTGCATGTATGGTACAGTATGCGTGTGTCCGTCAGGTAGGATGACCCCTGGACAGGAGAACACAAACTCTTGTTTGTGCACAACCAGCCTCCACCCGTCACCAGGAAATCTGTGCAAGTGATAATTCCACACATTCCATGATTTACAGTAATGCACTGTGGCGTTTCCGTCAGTGACTCCTTCCATATCACGCACATTATCCACACTAAACCCACAATACCAATGAGAACAATTACACTTGCAGTGCATGTAGCTACAAAAGTCACTGCTGGGCATTTATTCTGGTTTCTGCAAAGCTGTGGAGGCATGTTGTCTTTTACCTGAATATTCCTTTACCACTCTCTAATCACTTTCTCCCTATCTTCCCTTGACTCCCTCCTTTTCTATCATTCTATTTGGCAATCTGCCCTGCAACTACGGCTCCCCCTATCACTGTATTTCTTGACTGCATTCCTCTCATTCCTACCAGCTTCCTGTGACTGTGAGCCCTACCCGCCACAAAACCTCACCTTGGAGACCCAACCCATGTGGGCTCTATATGTCTTTTCAGTTCTTTAATGTTCCAGTTTTCAACCTTTTGTATAAATCAAATTTGTGTGAGGGTCTGGTGAACACTTCTTCACAGCACCTCGCTCATATTCTCATTAAGGTGAGGATGTTATAAGTCTCCTTCTCACTGTGTATTGTTGAAATTACACTGAGTGTTGTCAATAGCAGTTTTTAAACTCGAGCCATAATATCCTCTCAGGCATACAACTTAACTGAACAACAAACCCACTGACTCACAGAACCAGGACCAGTCTGGGTCTGTGGAAACAAAAAGTCTGGCTCCGCTCACCATCCGAGCTGCTATGACCCAGATTGGTTTATCTTCATGGAACCAATGATAAGTGGCCCCAAGCAGAATGAGGAGGTGTGTGTAAAACGAGACAGCTCAGTGCAAATGAATGCACTTTGTGCCTGCACATGCCTGAATTAGCATGTATGCATCTGTGTGCACAAGTTGGCCTTATCCCAAAATGCAAATACAGTATCAGGAAAATGGCATTTACTGTATAGAATACAGTAAACTAAAATAAACTGCATGTTAAGTTATCTGCTTATCAAGAAGCTTGATAAAATAGTGTTTACATGTTCTTACAGGTTTGGGGGGCTGTACAGCACCTTCCTACATAAAGCAGATCAAATTTGCTGTAAGGTGAATGTAATCTTACCTGATACCATAAACGTGTACCACATGTTGCCTCACCTAAACGTACAGATGGGTGACAAATTAAAGGAAAAACACAATGTGTCAGTAAGGCGCTGGGCTCATCACAAGTCATCAGGACAGCTTCTGTAATGGAGGGAGGAAGACAAATCTTCCATAAGATATTCCCTTTGTGTTTTGATGATGGTGGTTGAGGCACTGTCTTACAGGTGGGTCCAAAACCTCCCAAAGGTGCTCAACTAGGTTGAGATCTAGTTACTGTGAAGCCCACAGCATATGATTCACATCATCTTTATACTCATCAAACCATTCAGTGACCCCCAGCCTTTTGGATGGGGACACTTTGATCCTAGAAGAGACCAGGATATTTTTCACCACAGGACAAAGGTTACCACTCATTGTAAAAAAAAAAAAAAAGCATACCAGAGCCAATGGATCCCCTCACTGTGCCCTTCAGCATTAAGGATTTTCCTTTCATTTGTCTCCGATCTACTGTAAATCTTTCCACAGAAGTTAGACCCATCCGATGTTTGGAACTTCTGCGCCTGGTAGCTACTTTTCTGTTGGGTTCTTCCCGATTATGAGAGATTGTGGAAGTATTTGTATACATATTTGAACGGCGTGGTTGCTGGGTGTAGACTAATCACGGCTTATCCCTGATGTAACACAAAGGGCTACACACACACCGACCCACCCACAGAGCGAGAGCATCCTTACCCGGCTGAGCTCAGCAGATGGAGCCCGCACACCAGCAGCGCACACTCGGATGAAAGTTACACTCGCAGCATTAAGAATCAGCGTCTCTACCACCGACGGACACACTCGGTGAGGAGGAGACTAATAAGTGAGTAGCAGCTTCTACAGTCTTAGTATATATGTGGTCTAAAGTTTGTGGCGTGCTGAGTTGAGCTAACTGACAGGGCGCGCGCTGACGGAGGGAACCAGCCGTTTGGACCGTGTTATCAGAGCAGTTAACCGTATCGATAACGACCCGTTCAGTCGAAAAGAGACCTGATATGACAGCGAATAGCTGTTGTACGAAGTTTTTATCGGTCCTTTTGTTTGTCTCACCTAGGACTGTTACTTTAAACCTGTGTGTCAGTCCCTCGATATGGAACTGAAAATACGTCGCTTTTGAACTTCCACCTCCAGAAGGTAGGCGATGTTTATTTGATAACGGGCACTGGGTTACAGGCTTGCAAACTCTTATTTAAATTTGACTTCTGCTTTATTTTTATGTTATTCAAACTGTTTTACCGCTTTCTTATGTAGGCCTGCAAGATGTCAGCTGAAATACTTGAACAGAAAAAGTGTCCCTTTGTTTTGTAATAAAAATGTGAACCACACTGTTAAATCCAGATAAGCCTTCTTCTGGTTTGTGTCCAAAATGAGCAGGTGTAAAACCTCACCAGTGCAGTTAGATGATTTCCCTCCTATTCATATTGAAAAGGGACATAAACGTTTATAAAAGCAGAGTAATTGAACATGTGAGGTCAGTGTCAGATGCAGCAGTGTGAATTAGAAAAATACTTGGTTGGCTGCCTGAACTAGCTGGCTGTAATTCAAAGTGCCCTGGTAGTTATCCTGATCTGACAGGCAATGAGACTATTTTAAGGTGATAACTAGTGTGAATAATTGTGGCATTAAGGCCTCATTGTGAGTGCAACTGTAAAGTTTCCTGCTGGATGTATTTCTACCCATAACGTCACTGAAAAGTTTGGCTCATTCACTACTAGGCAACAAATGTTTGGTTGTTTCATGGACGGTAGGGTGGGTGGCTGTGTGTGTGTGTGTGTGTGTGTGTGTGTGTGTTGTAAAGTGACAGAAGTCACAAAATTGGTTAGATCCCACCCGAGCCCCTTGGTACCCAGAATATGAAAGCATGCACAAGCCTGTAATAGTGTTCTCATGTGTCCAGGTTCCCTCTCTGGACATAATGAGGTCATAGCCTCGGTGCTGTCGTGGGAATGCAGTTACATTAGTTTCATGTGGGTCATAAAGGAATTGACACCCACTATGCTCCTCTGGTGGTTCTCTCTACTTTGTGCAAATATTGTTTACACAAGTGTATCACAGAAAAACGCCTTTGATCACAATAACCAGTTCTTTACATGATCAGTGTCGCTCACACTGTTGATCACAAAGGCCCCTGTGCTCCCCAGCTTGTGACAGCCTATGGACCTGGTGTTGTTACAGTCTTGAACAAGCCTCATATGATTAAACATTCGAGTGATGCTCAGCCACCAATACATTAGTAAAAAGAAAGTATTCACACTATAAATGTGGAAACTCTGTCTTTCTGTCTGTGGGGGGATTTTTTTACATTTTTTTTTTTTTTTTACATCAGACATTTTGGTGTCAGGTACAGTCGCTCTCTCCTCCTACACCTGGCACCAGCTGTGAGTCACTCTCTGGCCCAACTACCAGTAAGGGAATCTGTGCCAAAAGCTCCATACACTTCCTATCAGACAGTTGCAGTGCAGTGTGGTTGCTAGCAGCCAGGGTTAGTTTGACTTTATCTTCAGGTATGAAGCTGAGTTTCACTTTGCATTCCGTAGTGGCTAACTACAATCTAAGAGGAATTCACAGCTAATCTGAAACGCATAAGATGATCATGGTTATTTAAAGAGTATTCCGAGCATTCGACATACCACATGGTTTGACAAGTGTTGTACTGCTGGGAAACAAGTGGAGCAGGGTGCAGATTGTTTTGGTTTTCTTGTTTCTGATTTGGCTCAGGAAAATTCTTGAATTGGACATACAGTATATTCAATAAAATTAAATGAACACAAAAGGCACAATAAACCCGTAGCTGCTTCGGATACCGTTCTTATCAGACCTTCTCTGTTTTTTATTACACATGTGTACATGTACAGAATTAGAAGTACAGCTGAAATAAAGATTATTATCTTGATTATTTTCTTGAGTAATCCATACTTAATTTTGTGAATAAAATGTCAGAAATATAATTTTCCATAGCCAAGCTGATGTCTTCAAATTGCTTGTTTTGTCCTCCCGCATCAGGCGATTGTTTCATCATTGATTAACCTACTGACTCACTCTTGATTAATCATCTAATTATTTAGCCTTTAAAATTGAAAAAATTGTGAAAAATGCATGTTACACTTTCCTAAAGTCCAAGCAGATGTTGCTTTTCTGATCAGCAGTCCAAACCCAGCCAAAGAAAAACTATAGGTCCTCTGAGAACTAGGAAATAGTGTCATTGTTTGAAAACAATTAATTGATTATCAAAATAGTTGGTCAGTAAATTTCTCTGTCAATCAACTAACCAATTAATTCATTATTTGTCTTGATGGGATGTGTTTAATGTCTTCATCCTTTAAATAGAGAACAATAAACATTCAGTGGATTGTTGTTTCTGTTTGCTGGGTGGATGACTAAGATGAGCAGTGAGGGACCTTCCACTCGCATTAATCACTTCTTTCCAGTGTATTCCTAGCTGAGTAAACACTGATAGAAAAGCTTGTTGCATCAGCTTCTTTACTGACCTCTCTGTTGACCCCTGATAGGCCTTTACATGTATAATAAAAAGCAGAACAAAGTCAAGGTCATACTTAATGATCAGGCCATCATCAGGTATTTGGGTAGAGCTTTGTCCTGCAAGCGAGCTGTGAAAGTATTAATATTGTCCCAGGGCAGATAACCTTTAAAAGTCCCCTGTGTTTCCCCAGTGTGAGCCACATCAGTGCGCTGACAATAGGGACAGTGTTTTGTACTGGCCAGAGCCCCAGATCACATTTCCTGTTCCTGATTTAAGATCAAACTCAGCGGACTACTGATACACTCTCCTGCTCCTCTGCTTGTGTATCATACTAGTGTGTTTGTGTGAGAGAGAGCAGGAAAAAGATGGAGATCAATTGAGAAATCAGAAAAGTTGATGTAAAACAAAACCAGCAGTAAAAGCATGCTTGAGTACCAGGAGACAGTGGCCTTGTTCTTACTGACTGCAGGGTGTATTTGAATCAATGAAGCCCCTCTGTGTACACCTAGTGTGCATTAAAGGACTCACTACCCTCCAGACACATGGATGATTTATAGTTTTATAGTACCAAGTAGGCACCTGTTTTCTCAGTCAAATCACTCTTACGCCAGGCATTGGGTGTTTGCATGTAAAAAAATAAATATATGCCTGTGTGTGTGTGTGTGTGTGTGTGTGTGTAAAGGCAACATTTCCTTTGGTAACATCTCTTATTTTCGATGGCAGTGCAGCAGTGGATGTTTGTGGGTGGAGATGAGGTGCACAGATCCTTCCATGCTTGGACAATCAGTCACTGTTTCTTTTGAAGTAAGGTACATAAAGGAAGTCAGCTGGTGTTCCCACCGGGTCAAATCGTAGCTCGTGTCTTAATTTGCATAACTGGGGGCAATATTAAGGCCATAACTTGTGTGTGCTATGCCTGAATGAGGGTGGGTGTTGGTGCTAATTCACTGTGTCACTCTCTTTTTTATGAAATATTAGCACCTGCCAGATTGTGGACATATCAGTGCCAGTTCTTTTAACAGATACTGTATGAGTGTGTGTCACCAGGCAAGTCAGCTTCAGTCCCATGCTATCCTTGTGACAGTACCCTGGGCCAAATTTAGCTGCATTTTCCTCCTCCTACAAAAAAAAAAAAAAAAAAAAAAAACCACCTTG
>NW_018127898.1:2914392-2922152 GCF_001952655.1 Monopterus albus | reverse complement strand
ACGAACTTTGGGGACCCACAGGAGAAATAATGAAACCATTTCAACAATTGTCAGTCTGTTTTGGCTGTGAGAAATCAAGCTGGAGAATCGCACGAAGGGGCATGTTAGCCTGTGACACTACACACAACTCTACAGTGAGCTGGTGACCTCTCACCTTTTTCCCAAGCTGCCTCAGGGAGACAACTTCAAGAAAAGTCTAACTGTCTGATCTCTGACCTGATCTTTTAGTTGAAGAGTGGCAGGGACGGTACGAAACAGTACTGGTGACTGACTGAAAAAAAGACTAACCAGTGAAGGGTGTTTGATATCTGATACGTTGAATCACATTTGATTGTGCTGCTATCCTGTAATTGTACTATAATTTGTTACTTCATAAGCCTCAGGCTGAAAATGAAATGAGCTGTGCAGTGTATTTGCACAGTTTAGCTGTAAGGGTAAACATATGTCAGACATTTGATTTGTCCATATTTTATCATCTTAACGATAAATTTGTCCTATCAGTTCTTTTACAAGTGTAAATATCAGCGATTCAGCAGCTTTAGTAATAAAAAAAATTAACAGTACACATTATAAAGTAAACTTCACTGAAAATGTAAGAATTATTCATAACTTTAAATATAACAGAATTTTTCAACTTGAATCAAGATAAGGGAGAGTCACATACTTGAAAATCCAGCATATAAAATGTTTATGCTCTCCATTTTTTGTTCACGTGTCTGCCAACAACATATACTGTATGTCAGCGCTGGGATAAGCCCTGTTTCAGCAGCTCACACACAGTGGCAAGTTGCAGTAAACTCTGTTCACTGACAGCTACTCACATACACACTATACGCATACAGATGCATGTGTGGGCAAGTGGTAATGCTATTAATACAATAAGTACACACACACACACACACTCAAAAACAAGTGGTGCGATGCTGTTAATACATCAAGAAACAGCAGCGCACAAACACATATGTGCACTTGCATGATTACACACAATTACAGAAGCATTTACCAACAGGTGACACTAAAAATAAGCCAGCTTGGCTACATATACCGAAACTTTCACAATGAGCTTATGTTCCTTCTGAAGAAACAAATGGGCACTATTAATAAACTGGCACCGATACATATCAGCACTGATACATATGTACATACGCCGTCAACTGTCGCACAAGCAAACTACTTATGCAAACACAAAGACCTGCTGTGTACACTGAAAAGAAACAACTGCAGTCTATTAATAACTTGCAGAGGATGGACACACACAAGCACACACTCATATGGATGCACACATAAGGAGATTGATACTCCAGCTGCTCGGAAGCAGAGGGACAGAATGTTCCCAGCAGCTGTGGATTCCGACAAACGTGAAAGGACGGAGGGACAGTGGGGGAAGAAGCTCTCCAATTGTTTACTTAAGTAAAAGTAACAATATCACAATGTAAAAACACTGTGTTACAAGTTCTGCATTCAGTATGTTACTTAAGTAGAAGTACAAAAGTGTTGCCAAAAATATATATATACAATTATTGGATCAATAAATTATAGTGTATGTTATATTATTAATCCATCCATCCATCCATCCATTATCTATACCACTTATACTGAAGAGAGTCGCAGGGGGCTGGAGCCAATTCCAGCTGACAATAGGAGAGAGGCGGGGTACACCCTGGACAGGTCACCAGTCTGTCACAGGGCTGACATGTAGACAAACAACCACCCACACTCACACTCACTCCTACGGGCAATTCAGAGTTGCCAATCAACCTAAACCGCATGTCTTTGGACTGTGGGAGGAAGCTGGAGTGCCCGGAGAGAACCCACACAGGCAGAGGGAGGACATGCAAACTCAGCACAGAAAGGCACTGGGTCGGCAGGGGCTCAAACCCAGAACCTTCGCTAAGGTTAGGGAGGCAATAGTGCTAACAAATGTGTCGCCATGCTGCCCTATACTATTAATCTGATTATGAAAAACAACTAGTAGCTAAAGTTATCAACTAAATGTAGTGCAACAAAAAATATATTATTTGCAACTGAAATGTAGTGAAGTCGAAGTATGAAGTAGCAGAAAATGAAAATGCTCAAGTAAAGTACAGATACCTCAGGACTGAACTTAAGGGATAGGTGGTGGCATGGTGGAGTCACTGTCAAACTATTGTTTTTGTGGTGTGAGAACGTGTTAACACACAGTCTGGTGTCAGTTGTTGTAAATGTAACAGATTTACACTCATTACACATTAACATGTTCTTCTTATCTGAACTCCTGCTCTTTCTGCTGTGTTGTTTATTGAACCAGGCATAAACTTTAAGGCTGCTGCCTGCGTTTGTACATACAGACAGTAATTAGCATTTAATCTGGTGTGTGATCTCCACGCTTCACTCCCTCCAATGCCACTGTGGAGCTGACTCCAGTCCAACAATAAACAAAGCACATTTTAGCGCCACAGTGTGGATATAAATACTGCTAATGGACACATGTAACTCTGTTAAGCTGTAGAATTGAATTAGTGAAGCCCATCAACCAAAATAGCAGCCTCTGCTTGCCTAAATGAACCAAGAGGATGTTATGGTGCAGGCTAACTTTAGAAACAGGAAGTCACTGTTTCTGTGTGAGTGTCTGTGCGCAGGCAGCAGCAAAGCCAGTGGATGTGGTGTGTGCATGTGTTGGTGCTTCAGTGTGTTGCTGCAGAAGGCCCACAGAAAGAGAAGGATGGTTGTGAAATGAATATGCTATTACAGAAACCAGAAGTTTGTTTCCTGCCTATTTTTAGCACCACAACGCTCAAATGAGAGACAGAGAAGCATGCACACAGATCTCATCTAGATACAGTATGCCCTCTTTAGTTTCAAAATGTTCCAGATTAGATTTTTCAAGAGCATCTCTTTTCTAAAATGATCTTTTCTGTTTCTAAAACGTGTATCTTGCATTTTTAGAGCAATAGTAGACCACAGGTGACATTTTTGCATTGTGTTCTTTAAACAAGTGTTTACTGTGAATATCCTCTTGTAGTGAACTCTTGGTAATTTGATAGCAAACAATCGGCAGTATTTGAAACCCTTCAGGAACCAGGTGGTTGAAACCTTAACTGTTTAGTTGGACCTGTGAATGCATAATGTGCTGACCAAGCTGGGTTTGTGTCCAGTCACACAATGAGTCACACTGTACGTCTGCTTAAAGTCACAGCTTCAGTGTCAGTACAAAAGCTCAGCCAAATATGTTTGCTTGTTTGCTGGGTTTCACTATATTTACAGGGTAGAAATACATATTGCAGGTGTTTCTGTTCTGTGTAGATGAGAGATTGACTTCCTGATCATTTCCTTTCTCTCAGGGGAGCTGAATTGTTTGGTATTCATGGTTTTGTACTGTATATGTGTGTGAGAGTGTGTGCTGATTAGGTTAGTCCCCACCATCACCACTGCCATCCTAATTCTTTGAAAACACACAGACGTTACAGTAATACATTCTGTTCTGCTACAACTGGTACTTCCTGTTGCACCTTTCCCTTTTTTTTTTTCAACTGTAGAAAGATTTTTTTTTTAAAGCCCTGTCAGCTTCAGCAGTTACATACAGTGCAGTCAAAGACACATAAACCCTCTGACACAGACTTTGAGATTAGGTTTTGTCTGACATACCTTGGCTTTCTTGAGTTACCTGTCAAGGTAAGATCCCAGTGACTGAAGAGAACTTTGCATAACAAGAAGTGTGTAGATTGCAGGCATGATTTTTATAGGTTTGTCATCCTGTGTTTTGCCATGTATCTATGATGCACTGTACAAGTAACCATGAATCAAACAAAGACAAAGCTGTCCCCATGAACAAATAGTGTTTCTGTATGGTATTATGAACTGTGTAATGGGCTATCATGAAATTGTTTGGCTGTAACTTTATCTTATAATGTAAGTGATTCTGGTCTTAACAATTCCCTGTCTTGTTTTGCTGTGTCTCACTTGACCTGTAGTAATAAGAGCGTGGGAGTGTTTTCTTCTTCATAGGAATTCTGTCAGCCTGCAACGCCTTCACAGGCGTGATTATTTCCTTCTCTGAGTCAGTGTCGCTGTTGGGAATAAGAGCCAAATAAGGTTGTCTGGGTCTGTACGACTTGCCGTCTGTCTCAGACAGGAGTGAAGTTTAGTGGCACTTAGCGGTGTGCAGCCTGCTTAGGGTGGTTTGTTTCAGGCTGTTAAACTGCTGAAGATTGGATTTGATAGTCTCTATAACTTATATGTAAAATGTTGCTGGCTTCAATTGAGCAAATGCTAGTTTTCCTGGAGCTGCTGTTAATTTTATTGTTAGATGTTGAAGCCTTTGAAAAAAAAAGTATTTGCAGAAACACTACCTACTCTACTCATTACCATCCTCCTGACTTACCTGTAGTTGTTATTTTGACATTTGTGATTGTGTCCTTTTCTTACTACACCCTATCAGTGTAATCATTTGTTTGCTAACTCCCAAAACAAATTATTTATTGCAATGCAAGTATGCTTTTTGTGATCGTCACTGCAGAGCTGTTACTGTTATACAGTGCTGTTTACAACCATTCATGTAATTCAGCAAGGTATGCCAGTAAAGTAACATCCACTTACAGGAATTATGTGAGTAATGTTGAGTAATATTTTGGGTTTGCAGTAATTCAGGCATAAGAGTTCAGTAAATTTCCACATCCTTGCATCCCTCCCACTGACCCTCTACCCCAGAGGGAGCAGGGTGTCTCCTTCCATACCATATCTGTCTGTTCCTTTTTATTGAAACATTCCTCACCACGTTTAATGGCTTCAGGTGTCAGCCACATTGACACTTCAAAGCAGTATAAAGTGATCAGTGAGCGTCCATTGATTTTCTCTTGTTGATAAGATGCATCACAAAGGTTCACCAATAAAAAGACATCTGTCTTTAGTTAGGACACGAAGCTTAGTTCAGTTGTCCACTCATGCTAAATTTGACCCTTTATTTTTTTTTTGCATTTCAGTAAAAACCTGAAACGCACATGACAGATTTATGTGCTTGATCCAAATGCCTTGACCGCATAATGTTCCAGTCTAACTCCCCGTCCCACTCCCTTCATTGTTATTCTCGTCTGTGACCCCCAGTCCCAACACACACATACTTACACCTCACTCTTGTACTTTCCTGAAAGCAGTGTTGGACAATGACCACTTCATTTGAGGCAGGAAGACTTAAATGAAATGAAATATGACTGGTGAATGTGCAGAGTTCAAGTACAAGTGCACATCTGGACATACACTTGTGCCAAATAAACCAAGTGCAGCCTTGATTATGTTTATGTGAAGTACAAATAGTAAATGACTCTCCAATTGTTCTTGGAACTTTTATGTGAAAATCTGTTAAAAACATACTTCCTTGGGTAATTTGTGTGATGAACTGGACATGTAAAACATTTGCACTACTTTGACTCTCTGAATCTGTGACGATGATATAGCAGGATGTTGAACAATGACATATAAGACACAAAGTAGACTAGTCAATGAAGTAATAGACACTCCAGAGAGGCAAACTGATTTTTCATCCTCATCCCCACAATGACACCCATAATGTTACTCTCTTTTCACAAAGTATTGTTCTCTGTCTCTCTCTCTCCTTGGCCTGTAGTGGATGTGATCATCAGCAATCAGGTTTCATTATCCAAACATACGGAGCAGCCCATGGACCTAAGTGTGACTCAGAGGTTGTTACATCCAGGCCCAGATTCGGCCATGCTGGCTCCCCGCCCTCACTTCATTCTGGGGCCACTCACCTCTCAGCATTGCGCCCAGTTTTCCCAGCAGCACTTGCAGGTCAGGAGGACAACTCTCTTCATCCAGTGCAGCTAGAGGGTGGCATAGGAAAGCCTTGACAGCACTGAACATAACCAGCAACAGCACCTTCATATTTCTGTCTCACCAGCATTCAGTACATATACAGGGGCTTAATAGGACTGAGTGTGCTCATGAGATTTCAAGCTCTCAGCATTAGCACATCACCACATGAGCATTTTATTTTGGCAAGACACAGAGTGAAAAGCAGGATGGACCTCCTGCCACATCAACCACACGAACAAGTCAGCTTCCTTCACAACATGCCTTTAAATAGGTTGAAGCAAACCAGGGCAGTGAAGAAAGACCACCTGCTCAGCGTTTGATTCTGATTGACGTTTATGATATCACAGATTAATTGACTGATGCCACACCAAGTGATGGAATAGCTTTCCTTTGTCAAGACATGGAGTCTTATGCAATATACAGATTCAGCAGCAATATTCAGCTGTATAAAGATAATTTGTCCCCTTTTATATAAATTGGTCATGCATAGTCTAAACTGATCAGGGTTAATGCTGCTTCATTTATTTCTTTTCAGTATAACATCGATCAAAGGCAAAAAGAGATGGAGGAGGAGAAGAGGGAAGAGCTACACCAGCTGATACGAAAGAGTAAAAATGAGCAGAGTAAGTATCACATGTATGTATGGTTTTCAGATGTTTTATGAAGGACCATAGGTTTGATGACATGCTTTCTATTTAAATCACAGCATGCTGTATGTTTGAAAGTGAAAGGAAAATGAATAAAAGATGATTTCCAACAGTGCCATGATTCTCAGATTCCATGGAAATTTGTAGTCATACCATGTGAAGAAAAATATTCCGCTTTCACTATCAAAATTATTATTATTTTGGATGATCAGTCTCACTGTTGGCTGCAGGACTACCTACTGTTTGGCTGTGCACGATCCAAACCATTGTCTTCTTACTCATAGAGTGATTTTATTGATTTATTGGCAGGTGCTGTAGCCAGTCCCCTGGTAAAGCAGAAGCTTCGGGAACATATAATCATGAAGAGCCAGCCCACCCACGACAGGGTCACTCCCAGCCACAGCAGTCCTACATCAGGATACAGGTGACAGAGACACACCAACAGAGCTCCAGCATCAGTGATGTTTCCACAGCACAACGTGGACTGAGACAGAGGCAAAAACAGCACATTTTCAGCAAAAACACTGGCAGATATTCAAAGTGATGGACCAAATGAGAAAGGCTTTCTCAATCCCCCAGTTGTTATTAAATGGCCTATTCCTTCTCTAACTTTAACCAGAGTATGAAATTAAAAGTAAGAAATAAGGCACATCTCCCCAAGCCAACCCACGAGTGAAGCAGCCTATCTGTTACTGTTTCGGTTACCTAGACTACCGGTTCCTGACATGTCCCTGAAGCTTCAGCCTCCACCCTGTGACCAGCGTAAGGACCTTGCCCTGCGCAGAACAGGTGAGAACAGCTGTATCTGTCTGAGATGAGGGGTGAAGGTCACTGGTGATTTTCCATTTCATATCTGTTCTCTTGTGATGTGCTATGTGTAATTTGAGTTAGACACAAAGTTGCCAGACTGCATAGCTCAGTGGGATATTTTGTTCAGTGTTTTATTTTTCACTACCTCAGCATAGTGTGATTATGTTACATATACTAGGCTAGAGAATGAGAAAGACAGAATGAACCTACACAAGAGTGCCCTTTCTAATGTGACAAAGGAAACTCGTCATGCACAAAGCCTGCAGGGCCAGAGAGAAACTGATCAGTCATAATAACAACAGCTATACACAAAGCCATAGCAGTTACATAACTTTAACTAAGGTATGTGTAAAATGAATTGCATTAGATTTCAGAGCAGGTCTCACTCACACTGTGTGAATGAGAGTGGGCGTGGTTTCGTCCTGCTGTAAATCTCATTGAATACATGTACCTTTCAAAAGCCTATTATTTATTGGCGTTGCCATAGAACTCTTA
>NW_018127898.1:2906829-2914234 GCF_001952655.1 Monopterus albus | reverse complement strand
TTTTTTTTTTTTTTTTTCTGTTTTTGCTCGGTGACAACACATAGCTGCTTTTTATCTGCACTGAGCCAGCCACCGATTGATCATTTTGTTTCGGTTTATTGGAGCCTGTCCAGTGTTAACGTGGAATGTTTTTATTCCATTTACCAAGGCTGAAGTATTTGCTTGCTTCATCTGTGCAGAAGATAATTTGAACTTGGTTTTGTTATGCAAATTAAGTACATTATTATAGTATGAGCATTACTGAGGAGGTTATTGCTTATATGTAATCAGTGAAGTCCTGTGAGTCTGAAGGATGTACTTGTGTTTCAATTTTATGAGACCTTTAGGATAATTTTGTCTATGTGTGCATGTGCTTCTTCACATATTTGAGCGCTTTTGTGTATGTGCAGTGTCTGAGCCCACTCTGAAGTTGAAGATAAAGAAGCTCATCAGTACAAGGCCAAACCCACTCCGGCGTAAGTCCAGCGCCCCTCCCGCTGTCAAGCACAGGACAGAGACTCTGGGTAGAGTATCCACATTTAACTACATCATTCACATCATCTTATGCCTTTGTTTCATTTGCACTGCTTTTTTAGCAATTTCAAGATAATCCTGCTTTGATGTGCCATTTTCTTCTGTATTGTTTTATAACAGGAGACACTTTAAAGATGCATCTTTAGCAGCAGACATAATGTGATGTCATCATATACTGACACAGTGTGATTGACAGTCAGTTTGTTACGTGCACCCTTTGGTGCTGTATGAACACATCTGTTCTGACCGTGTTGGGTGGCATGAGTTTATAGTTGTCTCTCCATTCTGTCACCCAGACTCCTCCCCCAGCAGCACCCCAGCATCAGGGTGCAGCTCACCTAATGACAGCCTTCATTTGGAAAATGGGGCCCTCCCACTGGCTCATGAGGTCAGTCTTTATTTTATATTGAAATCACAGCTATTTAGAAGACTTTCCTATCCACATAAGTATATTACATTTGCACAAGTTAAGTTTCAGAGTATAGTCAGCACAATATTGGGGATGAGAATGGTTCAGCCTCGTGCATCTCCATTTTATCTTCCCCTTATGGATTAAGAAAGAGAGAAAACCTTTTATTTTCTTTATTAAATAGTAAAAATATATACTTCTACTTACTGATAATTCAAGTGTCGCTAGGCTTTTCCAAACTGATTTTACCTCTGCCTTTTAAAGGGCAGCCACCAACAGCTGAATGTTAATTGGTTACTGAATGCAATGCAGTAATGGTTAAAACAGGGAGATCTGAGAAGGCCAGATGTACAAATATACATTACTTGCTCATTCCATGTCAAATTAAAATGTTTATATCCATTTTCTATTTGCCTTATTTACTGGCTACAACAGTAATGTGGGTTTATCAGTTTTCCACACACATCCTGTATAATCACCCATTTAATAGAATTAAATGTCTACTTGTGTGAAGGCTGATATATTTAAAGCTCAGCCCAGCTCTCAGTATATGGCACTAAGCATAGAAATCAAATGGAAGTCTTTTATTATGGAAATGTTTATAGTTTGGTGTTTTTATGTTCAAAATGGGCTAATCTGTGTCTAATTATCTGTATAGATCATTTCTGTAATGAACATTTGTGTGTCATTCAGGCACAGGGGTTGCTGTTGAAGGATGGTCATTTAGCCAGTTTCACCATGCCTCCCAACCCCACCGCCATGCCTAACATCACTGCTGGACTGCCTGCACAGGTGAGCAACTAGGGTTCCCTTTACTGTTAAAGTTTTATTTAACAACAGCATCTACAAATACAGGATGTTAAGTCAAGTTACGTACACTTACATCACATAGATATACATAGACATATGCTATGTAGCCCTGTGTATCAGAGACTTAAAATGTCTAAAATAGTGCCTGCACATTTGAACACTTATAGAAACATTCAAGCTTTCGCTTCCTTCTTGGTTTCTGCGGTGCTTTCACATCTTGTGAATCTGTCATGTGGCAGTTTACTCACATTATAAACATGTTGTAGAGTCTCTCTCAGCACTATGAACAGAAAAATGTAATCCTGACCATATGTAACAACCCTGAATTTTACTTGTTTGTGTGAGCTGCAACCAGGACAAATGACCCATCCAGCATCCCTTACCATCACTTTTCCTCTCCTCACTCCCCAGGCTGACCTGCGAGTAGCTAGGCCGCTGGCAGTTTCTGCTCTGAATCAGCTTTACCTGCCTCTGGAGGGAAACAGTCCAGCTCTGGCCCAGCGCCTGCAGCCTGTACTCGTACTCGAACCACACACTGGGCTGGTGCACTCCCAGCTTGTCTCTTGTGAGTTGGTTCACTGTAAATGTGTTATACAACAGAAACAGAAACATCTTGATATGCACATATGCAGAACAAATGCATCTGGACATGCAAGTGACAACACAAAGGAACATGTACACATAAATAATCCTAACTGTGGTGCAACCCAATCAACTACTTTGTTTTGTTTTATTCATAAACAAGAATTAATTATGCAGTTGTATCTTTGTATTGCAGGTGCTGTGTCCAAATATTTTTACCAGCAAAAGCAGCATACCAATTATTTTTATGTACACATCATTTGTTGCAGTTTTTTGCAGTCCCAAAAAGCATATGCGTATTACCCATTAACAAAATTTATTTCACTTGTTTTAGCAGGAAGAGCACAGGTGTAGTTAATAACATCAATAACAATGTTCCATGTAGGGCTGTGGTGTTTTGCACCCTGGCTCAGTGGCTTACTTAGATACCTAACCAGAACAGAGTCATCATTAATGTCACTGACAAGACTTCCTGTTAAAACAAGTAAAAATATCTGCTGTGAAAATAAGTCTGTTTATTTTAAATCAAGTGTAGGAACATTTTTGTCCTCTGTGTGTCTTTTGCCTCAGTATGAGCAGCACCAGTACGCCCTCTACTGGGCATTTAATAATGATGCCGTTTCACCCAGTTATACAATCATATACAGTACCTATGCATGTACACTTACCCCTTCAGCCTCCTCTCTTTTGTCTGCCCTCTTGTAACCTGTTCCTCTCTCTCCTTCTGTCTGCAGTTCATGGTTTGAGTTCCTCTCCTCTGCAGCAGCAGCCTCATCTGTCTTCCCCCTCCAGAAGAGAAGGTGTAGTCACTTTGCCCTCACACAGACCTGTGGAGCGAACACGCTCAGAGCCACCACCCTACAGCCACTCTCCCCTTAGTCTGCATGGCAGCCATCACTCACACATCCCACACCAGCTGCTTCAGCATTACCACAAGGGTGGGCTGGAGAGGTTCAAGCAGAATGCACACCTGAGCAAGGTGAGAGGAGGCAGACGTGGACACAGTGTTGCATACAAATAAACAAGCTAACGTATGTTGTTGCAATATAGATGTCGTCATAGGTCTGTGTGGACTTGTACTGTACATGGATTTGCCTGTTTAAAAATACTGACAATATTTTACTATAGTACTATAGTAAACTATAGTACAGAAATAATTCAATTTGTTTTTTCAGTTGTGCTATATACAAATACATATTAAAGCATTAGCCACTTTAGGATTTGTAAATGATGCTTATGTTTCTACCTTGTATCAGCTGACGAGCAAGTCCATTGAAAAGCCTCGTCTGACACAGATTCCATCAGAAGACATGGACCTGGAGGAGATTGGATCAGGCTCAGGCTCAGGGCCAGGTTCGGTGTGCAGCTCAGAGCCGGGCTCTGAGGACGGCTACCGCAGGAGACCGAGCACTGCCAGCACAGACTCGGTTTATGGCACAGAGTCCTCAACCTCCTCATGGGAAAGCTTGATTGAGCCCTCACATTCCCACAGTCAGGTAGTGATATAAACTCACTGTCACATCTTTTCAGAGAAATGATGTATTACTTTTCTGTGAAAAAAAATCTCTGTAAACCTTTATGGCCCTTTTTGGTACTAGAAAAAGAGTACACTAAGTTGGCAGTTTACTGAGCATCTAATTCAGACAAATGTAGTTCAGTCAATAACTTTCCATTTTTGGTGAAACTGTTTTAGAGAAGTGTTGAATTAGCTGTGCGATGCTTTTAACAGATGTAGTTTGTGGTGCTGTTGAATTGTACTGCATTATACATAGAGGTGTTCTGACATATTAACAGCATGTGTATTTAATGTATTCTAATAAGGCTCTTACAGTATGATGATGCAGAACAGTTCAACTGATTAAATTATTAATCATATGACTTATGACAAAGAAATAAAGAAATTTCTAGTGCTCATGTACATGATTTTGCTTGTTTAGCACATGCCTGTGACATCAGAGGGCGCTGTAGCTTTATTTACTATATGCCAGATAAAAACAGTGAGTGACAGTATCGTGGCAGCATGCATGGCAGTGCTGAATTTTCTTTATCAGCTGCTTGTTGTAGACAAGCAGTATTGAAATGACCAAGTCATGAGTTTTGCCCCGATCTCCCTGTTCTCCTGGGAACCACAGAGGCACGTGATTCTCAGACCAGGTCTCCAGCTGGACCCTCTGACGATGCCAGCCCTAATTTGGCCTCACCAGCCTCTGGTTCGGACCCGGTCCTCCCCAGCCTCCACCTCCCTGCCTCCTTCAAATCCACCCACCACCATACCGTCTTTGTCACTGTCCAGCCCCACTGCAGATGCCCAGCTACGCTTCACTACAGGTGGCTGACACTTTTTGTTCAGGAAAATGTGAAAAAAAGCATGGATGCCATTACTTCCCGACATGTTTTACAAATAGTTACAATTAGTTTAGCTACAATTGATATACAGCTGGATCATGAAATTCTGAAACAGTACAGCAAGGTTAAGAGATGATGCATGTATCTAGGTCTGGTTTATGACGCTCAAATGCAGAAGCACCAGTGTGCCTGCGGGGACAACAGCCGCCACCCTGAGCACGCTGGAAGAGTCCAAAGCATCTGGTCCAGACTGCATGAAAGAGGCCTCAGGAACCATTGTGAGGTATGGTGAGCACACACATACACACACTACACATACTGACAGATGCATATCCCCAGAGTAAAAAATGTATATATAAATGTGTTTGTGTGTATGTGTAGCGTATTCGCAGTAGGAAGGCCACTCGTGAAGAGCTGCAGTCAGTCCATTCAGAGAAACATGTGCTGCTGTTTGGCACCGGTTCAGTCAACCCCCTCAAGCTGGACAACCGCAAACTGGCTGGTGAGATTGATAACAATAATAATGAAAAAAAAGATCTCCTATAGGAACCTTATCTCAACGGATTTTTGTGACGTTGCCGTGTGGAGGAGTTGGGGTGGGTGCCACACACACACACACACACACACACACACACATGCATGGATGGATGCACACAAACACACACCACAGACTGCTTTAAAACACAAGGTATGTAGGAATCTTTCCACTTATCTAATTGCACTATTGAACAGCAAACATTACATGGCTAATTATGGCTCATTACACAATTAAGCTAATAATGTTACAAATTACTAATGCTATTGGTTTTGGCTCAGATAAGTTTGAAACTCAATCAGAGATGAAAGACTGCACAAAGGTGAGATGTGGGAGAAAGGGAGAAGGGAAGAAAGAGGGTAGACACAGACTGCAGCTTGAGGGGTGCATGCCAGTGAAACTGGATTTTGTTTAGAGGGCGAATGGAATGTGGAGATAAAATGTAAAGACTAGAGGAAATATAATAATGGGCAATGAGAGAAGGAAGAATGGGGAGGACAACAAAAGACATTTACTCCTCTCATATGGCAAAGCAAAGATATTAATGTCCATAAGAAAGTTGTGAGGCACAATGACAAGAGACAGGAGGACACAGGGAAGAGGAGAGGAGGTAGGAAAGGAAAAAGGGACTGGATGTCAGTTGATAAGACGACTGATCTCCCTGGATGTTCAGCCCTTGGCTGTTTTGGTGAAGGGGGTTGATTGGAACAAGATGGCAAAGTCTGTGATAAAAGAAATTCCTCTGATTTCATTGTTCCACCATGGCACACCACTAGAAATGTGAGTTTTGAGGCATGGAGTAGCACAGAAACACATGACAGAGCTTCTGCTGAGTATAGAGGCAGCCAGGAGAACGTGGATGTGAACAAAAAGAAGTCTTTCATTCATGATATCCACAGAAATTAAACGTACAGCATCACCAGTGTTTCATAGTTTGAATAAACCACAAAAACACACCAAACTATAAGAACAATTATGCATGTGATCAGATAAAAGCAGTGCAGTCAGAAGTAAAATTCTGATTAATTAATGTGAATCCTCATAGGCAGAACTGTCAATAGTAGTACTGGTCAGCAGCTCGACAAAATGAAATGTGGTAAACCTGCTGACTGAGGCTGTTCACTGAGCCTGCCAAGTAAAATTCTGCCAACCGGTCTGATTGGAATTCACTACAAGGTTTTAAAAGTCCAACCCATCAAGACAGACTCCAGTTTTGATTAGTCTGAAACACATCAGAACATTTAATATGCACCAATTCTCTAACTGTTCAAACAGAAGTAGCTTTTAATCTGACATCTTTCCTTCTGAACTGACTTTACATGTTTCATCACTGTTTTACTGACAGGTAGATAATGATACAATCTGGAATGAGGTTCACACATCAGTAGCTTCCCGTATTGCTGCAGGATGTGTTACAGACCTCGCACTGAAGGTGGCACAGAGAGAGCTGAAGGTGTGTCTTTGTTACCAAATATATTAGCTGTTGTGTAAACGTCATCTTTTACAGTATACTCTGCTAACTTGCTTGGCTATTTCACACATTGACTATAATGTTAAATATATATACAAGAGCATAAAACTGTGAACCTTTTTAAGTTGTTTATCTTATGAAAGTAGTATGGTGTTAAGGTTTTTGTTCGTCTCTCAGAATGGCTTTGCAGTGGTGAGGCCCCCTGGACATCACGCAACCCACTCCCTCCCTCTGTAAGCATGGCAGCATGCACCCACGCACTCACACATACCATGAGCCAAGAGGTCTGTGCAAAGTGTTTAACTTCTGAGCGAGAGAGAGAGAGAGAGAAAGGGCTATGTCTCTCTGTCCTAATGTGTGTGTGTGTGTGTGTGTGTGTGTGTGTGTGTGTATGTGTGCTCAGCAGTGCTTGTCACTGGTTATTTATGGGATGATAATGAATTTTCATGATGAGCAGTGTTTGGACAGCATATATGATACACAGTACCATCCACACATGCACACATGCTGTGTTTTCATTCCTTGTGGGGACTGTACATTGATTTACATTCATTTCCTGTAGACCTATCCTAACATTAACCATAACCACTACTTGCCTAACCCTAACCCAAACCAAACCTGACCCTAACCTCAAACCATGTTATCACCCTAAAATTCAGTGATTTCCGAGCCTCCACAATGTCCATCCATCCATCCATTTTCCTCCGCTTATCCGGGACCGAGTCTCGGGGTCACCGCT
>NW_018127898.1:2893955-2905282 GCF_001952655.1 Monopterus albus | reverse complement strand
CCTCACCGAACTCTTCCCAGACCCGAGTTTTTGCCTCCGCAACCGCCTGGGCTGCAGCCCGCTTGGCCTGCCGGTACCCGTCAGCTGTCTCAGGAGTCCCACGAGCCAACCAGGCTCAAAAGGACTCCTTCTTCAGCTTGACGGCATCCCTTACTTCCGGTGTCCACCACCGGGTTTGGGGACGACCACGACAGGCCCACAATGTGAGCGTGTTAACAGGCTTTAGTCCCCATAATGTGAGTAATACAATAGGCACACACAAACACAAAGGCAGTCACAGTTTATGAGCTGTGCTGACACTGACACTTCCAACATTCCCCTATTGTTTTTCATAAGTCGACTTTTTTTTTTTTTTGCAAACCTTTACTGCAGGCAGGGAGTGTTGAGGGAAATGCTGCGCCAAGTTGTGAGTTCATTTCTCTGAACTCATCACACATGACCTGCCAGCAGTACACACTACGTTATCATTTGGAATGTGGAGAGAATTTTATGATAAACTTGATTTTCTCTTTATCACAAAATCTGTTGGTTCTGCATTACTCAAGAGTGCAGGATTTTAGACTGAGCATAATAAAAAGCCATTTTGTTTGTCAGCAGTGAAAAATGAAATACAAAACAACTTGAAAAGAAACATCTTCACTTTGCAGTAAATGTTTGTGTGGCAGGATTTTCCAGTGCTGTGACTGTCACAGCCTGGACTGACTAGCCAACACATGATGCCAGATAACCGGAGACATGGTTCCTAAGGTCCATATGGTGTGTTTATGATATTAATTTAGAGAAGATGTCCTGATAAAGACATGTGGCTGCCTTTCTTCCTGTTTGTTTGTCCACAGGGGCTTCTGTTTTTTCAACTCTGTGGCCATCGCTGCCAAACAGCTCCAACACAAACTCAGTGTCAGCAAGATCCTCATCGTGGACTGGGTAAGGACCCGCTGCACCACCACTGTTACTGGTCTCCACATGGGCAGGAGTAAATACTGTACACATGTACATACACACAAATGTATTGTGGGCATGAATACAGTCCCAGAAGCAGAGCACCCCTGTACAGTAGCACTCCTATTTATCATTTAGTTCATTTAGACTTTGTTTTCTCTGGTCTCCATGTGTGATCCGAACTGTCACGCATGCCTAGAGTAGACACAGAGTCGCACAAAGTCATATGAACACACACCCACACACACACATGTGCAGATATTGATCCGCAGCCAGGTGGCCTCTGTTCACCATGTGTGTATATATATGAGCCTGCACTAGGTCTGTACACACACTGTGCTCTCTGACGTATTACAGCATCAAACACTAATTACTACCTGCTTCATCAGAAGGTTTTGAGACTAGATGCACTGACAGAGAAAAGTTGTGCAGGTTTTACATTTTGGGTTATACTTTATAATGACAGAACAGATAATGCAATGGCAACTCTTACAGGGTTTTGTTTTTCAGTGAGGCACTCAATCTGTCTGTCACTCAATCATTCTGCAGGATGTTCACCATGGCAACGGCACCCAGGAAGCTTTCTATACTGACCCAAGTGTGCTGTACATCTCTCTACATCGCTATGATGATGGCAACTTCTTTCCTGGTAGTGGAAATCCCAGCGAGGTAGTTACACAACTAGTCACCCAGCACCACTGTGTTTTTCTGCTTTTGTTTGTGTTGTCATGGTGCTGTCTGGGTGTTTTTGTGTGTTGGTGTGTCTCCACATCTACCTAAATTCCTGTGAAGACAATAGCCACGAGAAACCTTTATGACTTATAACACTCACACACTTTGTCCAGTGGAAAATATGAGTACATGCTAGATTTTATTTTGACTCCTAAAGATGCAGAGTTCATACCCATGTCTCATGTGAAGATAAATATGCTGGCACAGAAATATTTGGTAATTATCTAATTCCAGTGGGACATTAGGGAGCTCAAGAGCCTTGTGTTTAGCATTTACTTGTCAAAACAGGAAGAATGATTGTAACAATCAATCCAGGAATAAACTAAAGATTTAAAGCCCCACTTATAAACTCAGTCTGGCCGTGATGGCTGAATGCACAGGGAAAAATGAGACAGGTTACTATGGATGCATACTGTACAGGGGTTTAGGATTTAAATACTTTTCGATTGGTTCTTGGACCAGATGTTACAAATAGATCAATCATATTTTACTTATACCACTGGAATCTGAACAATTTGATTCTATAATTTGAGCTGGTTACAGTAGAAATCATACCTCAAAATGCTTGTCTGTGGCTTTGATCCCGACATGTCTATTCAACGTCATTTTCATTATAGTTTTAATGTGATTCTGGCTTAAAGTAAATAATTTAAAATACCATGTTAGCCTGTTGACATTTGCCCACTGCTATTGCTCCACTGTCTTTAATACCTGTAGCATGACAATCGTTTTAACTTCAGTGCTTCAACTGTGTCTGCCTGTGGACACACCATGAGCAAATCCACTGTAGGTTTGTTTCCCTCTATCAGTTTATTTGGGTGTCAGAGCCTCACAACAGGACGTGTACAAGTGGAACTGCGTGCTTATGTTTGCATACAGAAAATTGGGATGCCCATGAATTTTGCCTGCAGCCTTACCAGGAACCAAGTGTGTTGACTACTCCCTGTCAGATGAACTGACCCGGTGGCATTCCCCCCCAATCCAATACCCCACATCCCATCCTTATACTCTTCCCACCTCCTCCCCCTCCCACCCCACACCCACAATACTGAGGATAAAATAGTCATTGTTTTTACATAAAATCCCACGATGAGGGACGGTACATAAAACGTTCTGCTGGCTTGGATGTGGCTTTGCCTTAAGTGGCCCCTCAACCTCCATTTGAGCTATGTGGTAAACCTCTGGAGTCTCACTGTCCCCTGTGTAGGTATATAACCCACCATGGGGTAGGGGTGTGATGTCATCGCCATAACAGAGAGTGCTGAGTACCACACGGAAACCAGCGACGGCCTAATCCAGTCCAGCAACTCTCAAAACATGAAAGAGAGAAAGAGGACTGAGAGGAGCACAAAAGACTTGGAGCAATAGCAGGAAATATGTGGATATGCATGTGCATGTGCATGTGCGTGAGTGTTTGTGTGTGTGTCTGTGTGCATGCGTGTGTGTGTTTGTGCGCATTTGGGTACATTACCAGTTGGCAGAGGACAAGAGGCCTCATGTGTTTTCAGTTTGCCCTGCGAACATCCCGTCCACTGAGAGAAGAATAGAGACAGATGCTCTGCGCTGCTCATCAGTAATCTCTCTCTCTCTCTCTCAAACATCCTCTCACACCCATACACACAGCCATATACACACACAAAGGAAATACCTCGCCATGTTGCCAAGAGCGTGTCAATCACCCTCTTCACTCTCCCTTAAAACTGACACATTGACTGATGGTGAAGGGCTTAGAGAACAGCTAAATGGCTGCAAGCAAGACTACAAAGACAGAGGCAGGAATCCTTAGACCTATTTCCAAGACCCAGGCCTCAGTTCGCTCTCTGGCCCGATTTGAGGTCAGCTGCCTGGCATTTTGGCGCTATACATCTCAATACAGCGAAAACTCACTAGAATCAAATACAACATATTGTCAAATGTACAATGTACAAACAATATTATAGGTTAGTACACCATGTTAGTTCTATATTACATGTGATACCAAACCTTCTACACTTCAACATACACAACATAAACCTTAATTATACAGTATTTATGTACAAATAATACATTTTCAATAAATAGAACATATATAATGCACAGTACATAATTGTAATACACTGTTTTTATTAGGGGTGTCGTGATCTCCCGGTGTTAACGATAACTGGAATATTTAAAAAATGAAATACTGACATCATGTTAGCAATACACACATGATAATATTGTAAATAATCCAGACCAGTAACTGTCTGGCTTACACTCCAACTAATTAGGTGGTGGTATTGCACCTTAATGTTGGTTGCCACCCAATGGGGAAAAAGAAAAAGAAGAAGAAGACCACCAAGCAGTAACTAACTAGGAAGCTACTACCCTACCAGGCAGTTGCAGCAATGCAAAGTTTTGTTTTGGTTTATTCTGTCAACATTTGACACATCTGTCATCATCACGCTGTTTCTCAACCTTCGATGCAACTCATTAACTTCCATGACATTCACAGAGACTTTTTTTCCTGCTCTCTTGCACTCCCTCTTTATACCTCCATCCAGGTGGGCGCAGGTGCAGGTGAGGGCTTCACTGTTAATGTAGGATGGACAGGGGGGTTGAACCCACCCATGGGTGACGCCGAGTACCTGGCTGCATTCAGGTAAAGATTTAAACTCAGTCTGTCTGTATTCTATCTGTAAATCATCTTTTTTTCCATACCTGACAATTTAAGGTCTACAGGTTTGTACAGGTGTTGCAGTATGTTCAAGCCCATGTGCTACAAATTAGATTTACTTGCATACATGAATCTCAACCATTTACCAAAGCATGACAGGTTTTGTATCTGTGAGTATGTTTCTTTGACTATCAGTGTCAGTTTGTGTCATTGGAGTATAAAAATCAACTTGCACGGACTTAAAATCTGTGATAGTTAATACACTCCTAAATATTTCACTTGTTATATTACAGTTAATTATAGTGTTGCTTGGAATGTTTCCAGCTTGATGACTGAAGAGTCAGCTGCAGAGTTCGATTTGATTCACTGTGAAGGATTACCTGTAGTGTTTCATGTCTAATTCCTGGTTTCCTCTAAAAATGCCTGGCAGTAATCAATGTTAAGTCTAAGTTGCATTAAGTGGACAAACCTCTGATGGATTTTTTTTTAATGATATTGGCAATAGCGCTCCAGTACTTGCTGAACTAAAACAAAACCACATGCAGATGTGGTACTGACACTCACCTTTGCTCTCACCACACTGTTGATTTCACTCCAGCTAGTTTTCCTGAATGAAACTTATTTGGTTCTGCTCTACATTGTAATGAACTCATGGTCATGTCATGTCAACAACACTGGCTTGCCACCAGACGATTAAACAGTATGTGGGCTCTGCATGGTGCTACATACAGCACACACAGTGGGTGGGCCCCTCGTCAAAAGAAAGATGCTAATGGACTAACCCATACTGGTAAAATCCATAGACCCAGTCAGCAGGCTCAGAAACACTAAGTCCAGTGTTTACTGGAGCTCTGGATGCTCATTAAGAAAGAACTGTTCCTTTCCAGAGCAGGCGTCTGGTTTTGGTATTTTTCATCCAGTTTGGGAAGTGTTTTCATGTGTAAAACTTCCTCAGTTAACCACATGTAGTACTGCACAGTATTGAACGTTACCCCTAGAAACTTTCCCCTGTATCAAAGCTCTGTGGAGAAGGGGTGTTCTGGTGGTCCAGTGGTTTGTGGTACAAGCCATGTAGCTGTGATGTCCGGAGCGCACATTCAGCCAATGAGCTTTGTCGTGTGTCAACATGGAGAACAACCTCATATTTACTGCCACTGTTAATTATCTAATAAATGAAAAAATGCAGGGCGACAATTAGGATTGTTCTAAGAAACTAAATGCATCAAAGATCATAAAGTGGGTTTCTGTGAAAACATGTACTAAACAAATGTTGGAATAGGTTTACAGTGGGTGCTGTCACCATTCTGTAGATAAACCAGTGCAAATAAATGCATAACACGTTATACAGACAAAATTTAATGCATCATGAATTCATGTTTATGCAATTAAGCATCTAGTCTGGTTCCATTTCTGTATTTCAGTTTGAACACATGATTTAGACGTCAGGGTGCTCCAGACTCTCTGTGGATGGAACAGAAAAACTAGCTATAGTGCAGCTGCTGATGATGTGCGTCTTGGTTTTGGGGCATGCTTTAGTGACAGGGGAAATATTGTGGTCGAGACCGGCGGTGAGACTCCAGTACAATCAAGAGGAAACTCAGCTATGTGTGTTGTATGTGAGGCGAATTACTAAGGTGGTCAGAATTGAAGGTCTGTCTAATCACCAGTAGCACAGCACGCACACGACATCCTATTTTGAAGAGCATGAACCTATGTACAGTATTTTGTCTTTGGCATAGTATGTACGTGTGCATGCACATAATTTCCTGTGCATTTCTAGGTGGCTACTGATGAATGACAAACTATTATGGAGCAGAGGAGAATACAGCAGAGGAGAGGAGAAGAAGTGGGGGGTGCATTGTTAGAGAATCCAAAGGCGGCGTAATTAGACTCAATGGATCCCAGATGGCTGGCTGTCAGTGACGTGAGAAGAGGGACGAGCTCCTAATAGGAACCAGACGCACAGAAACGCCTTTGAACTGCCGCTGAGAGAGAGAGAGGGAATCAAACGCGGCATGGGCCATGCGCTCTTGCTAAATAACTGGCAGCGGGAGACAAGAGGAAGTGAGGAGGAGAGTGTAGAGGCAAAGAAAGTGGTCTCCCCTGAGTAGAGTGTACAGTATGGGGGCGTCCACGCATGTCAGGGTTCTCATTTTTATCTGCTTGTGTCACTCACAAAAACAGAAAATCTGCCGTGTTAGCCATCTCCCTAAAGTCTCTGCTTTGACATTTGTTTGATCCTTGTATATCCAGGAGAGGTTTGCAGCATGCTCATGCTTCTTTTTTCAGCAGTGCTTCACTTTTAAACAGCTGCACACATTGACACCTGGGAGCCACCCCACCTTCTAGTGTTGGCTGCTCACCAGAAGAGAGATCAAGCACTTGGAACGTGGCCTTTGATAATTTATCTTTCATCATTTTCAAATGGAGGGAGTTTGCACTGAAATACATGTCGCAGTTAACAACCCGGAAAAAAGTCCTACATTGTGTGCGCGCGTGCCAGTTGCAAATCAATTGCCCCGACCTGTTTGATGTTTTTTAAAATTTTACTTTAAAGGCTTAAACTTTAAAAAAAAAATTTTCAGCCTATTGGTTGATGTTAAATCAGTCCCACAGTAACTTCCTTGCTTGCATTGTTATACTGTATTCACTCCTCCCAGTTGTCAACACCTGTTGAAAATATGATTTCTTAAATGTTCTATCTAATTTCAGCTCCACTGCAGGGCTTGAATGAATGTAACATAACAACAGTGGTTTACATTGTGTCGTCTCTGCCTCCTCAGAGCTGTGGTGATGCCCATTGCCCACGAGTTCTCCCCTGATGTGGTGCTGGTGTCTGCTGGCTTTGATGCTGTCGAAGGACACTCGTCATTACTGGGAGGCTACAAGGTCACTGCCAAGTGTAAGGCTCAGTCAACCCTTCATTTACATACAGCAGACAGGCTCATCAACATGCTCTTAGACATAAATATGAATGAGCATTAATATTTTGTTTTTCCACAAAAATGTGTAATGTAGATGAGTCATACTCTTAAAAACAGCTGATCAACCTTGTGTATATAGTATTGATGTCAGGCTTCATTAGCGTCAGGTGAGGGTCCCTGTGTAATGCAGGAATTTTGAACTTCATGGGTATAGAGTGTTTGTGAACTGATCTGAGAAAATCTCGGTTTCCAGGAACTGGTTTCTATTTTAAATGAATCATAGGTTCATAAACTTTAGCCAGTTAATATCTGGCTCCACCTGTGTGTTGTTCTCTACCAGGTTTTGGCTTCCTGACCCGCCAGCTGATGTCACTGGCCGGCGGTAGGGTGGTGCTGGCTTTGGAGGGGGGACATGACCTCAAGGCCATCTGTGATGCCTCTGAAGCCTGCGTTAGTGCTTTGTTGGGCATGGAGGTGAGATATGTGTGTGTGTGTGTGTGTGTGTGTGTGTGTGTGTGTGCATACATACTGTACATGTGTGTTTCCATAGACACAATAGCCTCAGACAGTATTCAGACCTCTTCACTTTTTGCAGCAAATTTTGCAAACCTTTTTTTAAAAAAACATGTTTTTAGTTTGTTATCATGGGTTATTGATTATAGATCAGTATTTTTAACATTAAGCCAAAGAAAGAGAATCTGCGACCATATTCATTAACATGTTGCACACTATGTACACTAAGCACAACAAATTTGTGTCCAAATCATGAAGTAAATGTGCAAGAAGAGCAGAAGCACATCCTGCGTTACTGGTATGCTTTGTGTTTCCAAAGTGTGTGTGTTACACTCACATCATGGTAAATGTCAGCCCTCTAATACCAGAATATAGGTATCTGTGTAAAAAAAAAAAGAACACATTATGTTGTTTTAAGTCAGTGTCAATAGGCAATAAAGAAGGGCCAACTAGATGCCAATATATCTCTGTGTAAAAGAGGCTTCTGTTGTATCACTTATTTGGGGTTGTGTCTCAGGTGGAGCCGCTGTCCCAGTCTGTGTTGGACCAGAAGCCTTGTGAAAATGCTGTCCAGTCTCTGCGCAGAGTCATCCATTTTCAGGGTGAGAACGACTCCTCAGCACAACACAGCCCGAAGCATCAAGATCCCTCAGCCGCATGTCAACCTGAGGGGTTGTAGCACTGTGGAAATTATATACACACATTTTTCAGTGTTTGCTGTTGTCATAAGACTTGGGTGCATCAAGAAGAAATCTCTAAAGAAGTCTCTGAAACTATTAGTAGAACAAGCAGCAGGACTACCAGTCATTTGTGAGAACTGGAGACACTTAGAAACAAATGACAACTCTTTGTCTCACCGGTAACTCCACCATTTGTCTTTAACTCTCACTACCATTATCAGACTCAGATTGCTTAACTGTCTCACTCTCTCAGAGGTCAGTCATAAACCGTCTCAGCTGACGAGTAAAATGTGAGATGGAGATAAATTTAAGTTAATGAATTTGTTTCCAAGTTCTAACACAAATCAACAAAATGATTTGCACTGGCCACGTTGTTGTTGCTCCTTGGCTTTAGCTGAGTTACATGGGTTTATTTGATAATAAGATCAGAGGCATACACCTAAGGGGATTTTACAGTAAACATTTTCGGGTGTCGAAAGTTTTTTTTAACATTTTGTATTTAAAATAAAAACTTTTGATCCAGTTTTTTAGCTTTATGATTCCAGTATTAAACTCGAGTGACAGGATTTCTCTCTTTGTCTCCACAAGCTGTTCATTTATTCTTCACATTTTGATTTTCTATAACTGAAGCCTCTTTGTTTCCCCACTCAGCGCGTTCTCTGTCTCTTCATCACCCATGCTCTCAGACCACCTCTCCTCCTTTACATCCCTGTCTCCCATCCATCCCTCCAGCCGTCCCACACACAGACAGACACACACACTAACGCTCACACAGCCGCACTGGCTCCAATTATCTTCAAACACTTCTCTGGCACACGACCTTCACAACATCCCCTCATGATTGCACACAAATGTTATCCCAACCAAATTAGATTAATTAAAAATATTTGCAAAACCACAAGAATGTTAAGCCCATAATTTCGACTCAGGGTGAAATGAATGTGAGTTGCATGCACAGCCAGAACACACACGCTCACAGATGAACACATTTGCGAATGCTATTTGGTTTTTACATCCACCGTATGTCGCAGGACTCGAGCCTGGAGAGCCTGAGATTGAATTTGAGTTAACATTTTTGAACCATTCAACATGGATTTAGATTTAGACTACGGGCTGTTTATATCAGTCAGTGCTTATATTCAGATCAAACAGCTACAACTGGTGGATCAAATACCAAGTAGTGTTTTTTTATTATTAATGCAGTGCAGACATTTCCCCCCAAGGACTCATTCAGGATGAAAACAACACTGAAATACCACCGACTGAGCCCATTAATCTCTTCCTCTCTCTTTCACTTTCTCTCTCCTGTTTTCATACTCCTCTCCCTCTTTTCCATCCCTTTGCTTCCTGCAGGTGAGTACTGGCAGAGTGTGAAAGATTCGGCCACCACAGTGGATTTGTCCTACCTGCAGGCGCAGAGGCGGCGGCTGAGACGAGACTCAGACAGCGAGGCCGTCAGCGCCATTGCTTCGCTGTCGATGGGCTCCCTCACATCTGACAGTAAGGATGATGTTATATCTAATATGGTCTGCTTTAGCAACATGACAGTATTGTACTATATGCTATCATAAAACCTTTTTCTGTCTCTCATTTATACAGGAAACAGCCAGAGAACTGTAATTCTCTCAGAAGCAAGAGTGTCTTGACAGCTGTCTTCAACCAAGCCTTAGCAAACACAAACACACACACACACACACACACACACACACACACACACACACACACACACACACACACACAACTATGCATTTAGACTGTCACTAGAACCAGACGTCCTCCTCAGGTCGACCACTGTATTCACTTGCTCACCAAAACCCCTACAACTGCATTACTACTGGAAGCAGTCTGCCCACCCTAGTGTAAACACACATGGAGGAACAACTTTAACACACTCATGCTGCCTCTGCAGGCTTTGCCTGAAGGAGACATGAGTCCCTGGCTGACATAAAGCAAAGACACGCAGAGGCCGATTAATGAAGGATCATCACTCTTGTAGCATTTGGACCTAGCAATATGACGTAGCACGAACACACAGCTCCCTGACTGAATGTTCATGACTCCTACAAGACCTGCACGAGAACACTCCAATTGTTGTAAGGCGGGGTCAAAGGTCACCTTGGCTTACTGGAGCCAATCAGTCAGAGTGGAAGGAGTCGTCCCTGGTGGATGTGCCTGTGAAGGAGAACAGACACATCCTTAAAACATGGGCCACTGTGATAATGTCATTTGTCTGCATGTGACAAAGACCCAACGAAGGAAAATATCTCTGATGTGCCGTTCTGTAATGTGAACTGGACAATATGAAGGAGATGCACGTTGACAATCAAACAATTTGTTTGCTCATATTTTTTAGTTCATCTGAAAATGTACTTATGTGACCTGTGGCACACATTTTTGTGGATGTCAGCAGGAGTTTCTTTTTTTTGGTTTAAGAGTCCAGTTAACCAGGGTGAAGCTACAGTGAAGTCTGAGATAGATATGTTTCATATTGTTTTGTATGTCCACATATTTTCTTAAATGTCTGTTAGGTTGCATTTTCAGCCTGTCCAGCGAGCACACCCAGCAAATTGATAGACTGCTGCAGTTGTTGTTGTTGCTCCTAGACAGATGCCAGTTTTTGACAATGTACAGACCTACTTTAGTTTGAATGAAGTGATAATACCTCTGGACACTGGAGAAAGAATATAAGGGGGAGAAGTAGTCACTGATAGAAAGACAGAAACCCCCAGGATGCCCCAGTGCAGTGTGACCACTCAGCCGATCACATCGTCTCTGTCAAGAAGTTTTGAATGAGACACATCCAAAGACTAGGACAGTCACACAAACAACATGAACTTTTAGTATATTGCTTCACTACTGGAGAGCCCGAACGACTTTAGTCTTAAAATCTAAGGTCTGACCATA
>NW_018127898.1:2884161-2893877 GCF_001952655.1 Monopterus albus | reverse complement strand
CAAAACGAGCTGTTGTTCTTTATTTGTCATCTGCGTAGCATCATTCTGTCTGCTGCCAGCGTCAGGGATGTTCTACTCCCTAGAGGGATAACAGTAAGATGGTTGAATATCCACACAGTGCAATTGGACCCAGGTTAAGCACAACCAAAGTTTACGAGAACAATGTGCCGTCCGTGGACTGGCATAGCTTAAAGAACTTCAAAGCCTTTTGAAAGGTTTGTGAAAGTTTCTTTTCTCTCTCTCTCGTTCTCTCTCCAAACAGTTGAACAGCACCAGAAAGCACAGGACAGATATATAAACAAATTCATTTTTCAGAAAACAAAATCTGAATGACTTCTATTTATACATTCAGAATGCGTGTCTGTGAACTGCTCATAGCATGTCTAACACAATTTTGACAGTGCTATAGAATATTTTTTAATACAGTTTGCTCCTTTTTTCTTTCTTTCTTTGTGTTGCATTGTGTATGCAACTGAAAATCAATTTAATCCTTGTTAGTGTGATGAGAATGTGAAAACGAGAAAACGGAGCAGTTGGAGCTCCACCTCAGAACGCTCTGACAGGAGTGGAGCTTTATGTCGTTTAATGAGTACATTCATCACAGTATCCTTGTGTTGAAGCAGATGAATTATTTTTGTATTTGATTTCTAAAATGAATTCCATATATACTCAGAGACCAAATCATCAGCCTGTGTGCCTTGAAGTATCATCCTGACCAACCTGTGTGAAGGTAGCCTTAACAAACCTGTGGACCAAGTCCAGTTTGATCTTAACTGACTCTTTGATGCTGTTTGTGGTAGTTGTACATATGACTTTGTTTATGTTTTTTGTCAGCCTGTCTTTTCTACTATATTTGTTCCCAGAAAGACTCTCAATAAAGGTAAATGATAGCCATTTCATAAGATTATTCATTTATTTCTAATTACTTTCTCTGTCTTGTATTGTTTTATTTCAGCTAATTTACCACAGCTTCCTCTCATATCTAAATTACTGAGTGCCGACATGTAATGTGTTCTTTCCTTTATCATCAAAATATTGCACTGACAGATATACAGCATTAAGAAGATTTTTATTGTCCACAGGAGTTGACACAGTAAAGCTGATCCAAAGCAAATGCAAAACAGTACAAAAGAAAATGATCAAACATTGATTAGACTACTAATAGTTACAAATGAGTCATCTATACTGTGGCTGTAACCACTTCATTATCACTTTGGCACATTTTACAAGAAACTCTTCATTTTTGCATTAATCTTTGAAAATAGTCACAGCAAGTTTGCAAAGATTTTTTTTAAAGCTGCAGATGAAAAGATTTTCCTTCAGATTTTCTTGCATTAAAAAAAAAATCTTTCTGCAACACTAATAACAGAAAACCAAGCAACAATAAACATTGTGGTGGTTGATCTGTGATCAGTGGTTTAAAACATTTTCCAATGGACATTTTTCATTAAAGTAAAGTGTAGTGTATAAGCAGTTAAAGTAACACTGTGCATACACCAAACACAAACAGATACACTTTAAACCCCTCAGCATACACAAAGCTATCCAGTTACTACAGCACAACAAAGAAGAAGATCTGCGTCAGATTCCTTGTGCTCTTCTGTTTCCCAGAGAGCTAGAGCCATTAGCTTATTAGCATTTTAGCTGTAAACATTCATTGGCTGTGACCGCCCTCTAACCATCACTTTGCCATTACCATTAGTCGTCGTAATGTCTGTCAGGCAGTGAGTCACCCCATGTGAAAAGTCGGGTGCATGATGGTTATCACGGTGTTACCCAAGGCACTCGAACCAGCAGCCATTTTGTTGCATTGTCATCGCAGGCCAGCTGTTTGTTTGTTTGTTTTCATCATATAAAATGTTTACTAGAGTGTCATGTCTCCTGGCCAAGCTGCAAGGATACACCTCAGTGTCGAGCACGTGTCCAGAGAAAAAGAGGTTTTGAAAGGGAAAAACAAAGTTGTGGTGACTGATGAGGCAGGAACCAATTTCTTCTTTGAGTGTAAAGAATTTTCCATTTGTCATTTTTCTGTAGAGATGAGAAACACAGATGAGTCAGCATCATAACACTTTAGATAAGAAGACACTGGTGTGTGCATATGTGTGGTGATCTCCAGTGAAAATCTGAGTGTGTGTTAAGGTTGTAAAATCTGTGTGCAAACAAACGAACACTTCAGTTTAGTGGAAAATGGAAAAATCCCTACAGCTCCTTAACTTCTCTTGTTTTAACAAGCAAACATTTCATCTGGCTCTTTCTCAGTTCTCCCTAATTACAGTGTGTGTCTTTCCATGCTTCACGAAAGACGGAGAGAGAAGTCCAGCAGGCAGAAGTTAGACTTATGTTTGTGGCTGCTGTCCCATCACATGACTGTCATTATGTCATAAAAAGCATGATAGTTTAAATTGACAAAGGCATTTCTATGTCTTGTAATGGGACAAGCTCTATTCTGCTGTTCACATTTGCTTTTTATACAAAGACTGCAAGACATACTGCCTCTCATTTTAATATTTAAAGTCAATGCTTAACAATTTAGTGAAATCATTTTTGATGCTGAAGCAGCCATTGAATGTATTTATAATCTTTCTATATGGTAGTTTTTATTGGTAGTGCCAGCGTTTGCTATTCCAAGCCTGAATTCATACAGCCTACATGACCATGAGGAATTCACAGGAAAAATTTGTAAAGAAAACATGTTTAGAAAGGTTTTGGGGGAGGTGTTTTTATTTGGCACTTTAAAAATGATTTAAACCTGTAATTTAATTAATTTAATTGCAAAGAACTCTTTCTGTGTCAGTGGTTTGTATGTGCATGTGAATGTTTGACAGATCCTCATACATTTTGGATTTCACTTATGTGGCATTTAGTTGCCTACGTGTCAAACCAGAAGTCATTCCCCCATGGTGTTCTGTTCCTGTGGCTGCGTGAGCAAAAGCAAAGCATATACATACAAATACATGCACAAGCGCATACACACACATTAACATACAGTACACACACATTCAACCCTCCCACCTGCGCTTGGCCCACAGTTTGTCTGTCTAAAAATAAAGATGACTATCAGAAGCCGCAACTTCTAGATGAAGCTTATAAAAACGCAGATGAGCCGCAAAGGACTTTACATCTGGTCCAGGATCAGTCCTGAGTGAAATCCAGAAATTTTAAATGCTCAGAAGAGCATCCAACAGCTGGTCAGTCCAAACTGTATAACACACACACACACACGGACACAGCAGAACCAGAAGTCCCGGCAGAGGAAAGAGCAGTGACAGGCATTTTGATTGTAGTATAAACTGAAGGGAGAGTATTGTTTTTTCCAAGTCAAAGAGAACAATCCTCTCATTCTAAAAGTCTCCTGCTGAGCCAGACACCCACACACACCCTGAAATCATGCTCATCAAAATGCACAAAACTGTCCAAGATGCGTTCACACTCATGTGTGTGCACGGTGTAACCTCTCAAAGAAAATACTGTGGGTTCTTCTACACTGAAAGTGCAGATTATTGGGGATAGTGCTCTTTCTGATGGTGTGAAGCCAACTAAAGCCAATTATTCAGTTATCTCCTTTGTAAAAACTTTGTGGACGGGCAAAATAACAGGATCATAATTAGAGCCTCAAAAATGACCATTGAATTAATTCTCTGACGCAGTTAAAAGAAAAAAAAACATTGAAGACATTATACATTTCTTCACAAGCGTTTCAGTTATTTTGTCCACTCCCTGCACACCACCTACCATAGAGGAGATGCAGATAAATAGGGACAGGGTTTTCACAGAACCATCATTTCAGTTACAATCTTGCTTTCTCACCCACTTTAGATATTCATGATTATGACTGATACACTAAGCCAAGCGTGTATATATAACCTCTTAAATATGCCTACCCTTTTAAATTAAGCCTCACATATGCATGCATGCACACTTTGTCTTTGAAGTTTTCCTGACTCTTTATAACCTCGTCTTGTCCCTAAAATTGGACATTCACTTTGAACATTAGCAAAAGTCACTGAATTTCTAGCACGTTCTGTGGCGGCAGAGCAGGCAAAGTAATAACTACCGCGTTACGTTCAAGGACACTCGATGCCAAGTGCAGAGGCCTTGGCTTTCCATCCACAGAGCTGACTGGAGTCCTCACCATCTGCTGCAGAGGCCATTGGAGGTTTATTAATAACGCAGAGTAGAACACCTGCAGTGTGCACATGGCCACGTGCGAGTGTGTGTCTGGAGAGTGTAGTGTATAGATGTTGCATGTAGCATGTATTATTTGAGATTTTCCTTCACAATGAATAACATGAGCATAATCACTTACATGTCTGCTCAAAAACCTGTGTTAGTGTGTGTCTGTTTGCAATGTGTTTACCTTGAACTGTCATCCAGCTGATTAAATGTGTGTACTCGCTCCAGCACAGCAACACAGACTGCACCTCATCATATTTCACCCCAGCGCTCTTTTTTCATGTAAATCCTTATATGTCATTTTATTTTGAAGGATTGCCTGATTGGCTTTTCGCAGACATGTAACTCTAAGTCTTACAAATCTAAAACAAGGAGATGAGGAAGATAAAATCACTGAAATCTCCACGTGTATTATCCTGTACTGATGAGCATGCTGCTGCACGGCTAATTAAAGTCCACTACAAACACAAACACACACAAGCACACATGTACATACACTGACAGACAGCCCCATGTGCCTGACCCTAACCCTGGTACACACACCTTCCTAATACCTCACAACTGTTTCCAATCTAAAGGTTCCTGCTTGTCTGGGCCTCGGCGGGGCCTGATTGCACGACACAAGATCCTGAAGAGAGAGGGCAAGGCTGCAGGGGAGAGCGAGAGAGAGAGAGAGAGGCAGGGAGTGATGTCTCCACTCTTTTTTCCTTACTCTCCCTTTCTTTCCCTCCTTTCATGCTGTACCTGTGCAGGAATCTGGTGTCTGTTAAAACGGTCTTTAAAAAAAAACAGCCCCTGTGTGAAGTCAAGCCTACAGATTGTGGAGGAAAACATTTGTCTTAAATACTTCAGAGGTCTGTCAAACACTGCGGCTAAGTTCAGATCCCAGATCATGATAATGTGCTGTTAGTTCATTTGACTTAATAAAGTGAGACAACCAAGGTGGTCAGATAAGCTTTTTCTAAATCTATGCTCTCCCTTTGGTTACGTTTAGTTATTGCGTTCGTTGTTTTCAATACTGAGGCTTCAACTTCCCAATGTATCTGCAAGTACAAAAATGTTTTTATAGATGTAGACAGAGGGGTTTGCTCATATACTGGATGTGTTAATTCACATACAGACTTTCCTTTTTATTACTTATTACTATGTTTCATTACATTTGATCTGATTAAAAAATTATTTAGCGCATTATATGTCATTAGATCATTTACTTTTCATGTGAAGCAGCCTTAAACTAAATATATTATACATATGCTGTATATTACATGTAAGTTAAGTTTCTTTGGATCTAGTTTTTACTTTTTTAAATATATTTTTAAGTGACTTTACTTAACAATGAAGTCTTGAGATGATTTTTTCTGCAGGAGTCCCACCCAAAATGGCATAGTCATGTGCACAGCCCAACACTGGACTTGCTCTGTTAATTTTATGTTATCTGAGCAACAAAACATTTATTAACCAAATCAGTTTTATAAAACAACAAATGACGTTAAATCAGCCAATAAGTGACAACATATTGCACTTCTTTAACATCTGTAAAAAACAAACAAGAAAAAGGCTTCACAGCGATTGAAAATAATTTTGTTTCATGAAAGTTATTCAGAAGCAATTCAAATATGAACTAAATACAGGCCTATTTACATTAAAATATTAACTAGTCATTTGATGAGATTTGACAATCTTACTATTATATTTGCTTAGAAATTTATATTTGCTTAAAATTTTTTAATTTTAAAAACAAACTCCACAAAGTGAAATGATGTTTGGTGTGGCTGAAACTATTTTTATGCACCTGAATGCAACATTTTTAAAACTGTTAACATCAAACTACTGTGTGTGAATCTAGGCCTGCACAGGATGTGCTGCAGTGTTCTACTCACACACTGAAGCTGCTTACATGTCTAAGAAGGTTTTATCATTTGTTAATAAATACATATCTATGTAGTTAGGATATGTTACCCTGCGATGAAGTCTCCCAGAGAAAAACAAGCATGATGTGCCATGTTTCTCACAACAAATTATAAAATCAAACATATGTATGGCTGCAACTATGTTTTAAAGTTATAGTTTATATTCTAACAAGATTTCTTTAAATACCAGATCAGCATACACTTGTATGATGCTTTTTATTGCAGCTTATTTTGTTTGTTCAGTGCTTTTTATTTCTTGAGCTGGAGAACTGTTACTGTTGCTATTTTGAACATGGAATTAAATACCAACACAGATGGATCATGGATATTCAGATTCATGAGATGATGACATACTTAGGCGAATGTACATGTGTTTGAATTCTGTGTTCTAGCATGTACACTGCTGTGTGCTGTGTGTGAGTGTATGTGTGTTTGTATGTCATTTCCATACCTGAGAAGCTGCAGTGGAGCGTCTTGTTGCGATGGACTAAACTGTGGGACAGACAGGGGACAGCAAAGGAAGTGGAGACAATGAAGGGGGACAGTGTGAGAGGTTTTAGATGCACAGATCCAACAATGGATGTTAAAACTAATGTAGGATGGACTGAGCCATTATGAATCACAGAGATCAGGTATGTAAAGGTTTGAGATAAAAAGATTAAGGTCAGACCAAAAGGGTCAGAGGGTCAGAGCTCAGGAAACGGGTGCAAAGACAGACAGAGGTGGTGGGGTGGAGACCTGGGCACAAGAGGGTGTAGGAGAAATATTTGATGGGGTCCTAGTGGCTGGTGGACATGGCCCAGGCCCCCTCCATCCTCCAGACGGAAAAGGCATAGCTGAGTCTTTCATGGGCCAGGTAGTTGCAGCTGGCCAGCTTGGCATCCATCTCGTCACTCTGCAGCACCTGGTAGAGGAAGTCGATGTAGCGCGAAGCCAGCTTCAGGATCTGGATCTTGCTCAGCTTGTCTGAAGGTAGCGTGGGGATGATCTTGCGTAGAGAGGCAAAGGCGTCGTTCAAAGACTGAGTGCGTTGACGCTCCCGCACGTTGGCAATGACGCGCTGTGAGTGGAGGTCCTCAAAGGGCTGCTCCGGCCTGGGGCCCAGTGGCGTAGGGGCGAGTGACACTACTGTTGAAGGGCTTTTCTTCAGTCTCTTCGGCCCAGATGGTAGCAGACTGTTGGGACTGCCGGTGCTGCTGTCCTCTGCCTGACCCAGGCTGTCCTTCTTGGGGTAAGGGGAACGTTTTCGGTTTCCTGGTTGGAGGGTCTTCTTCGAACCTCTATCCAGTTCTTCTTCACTGGCCCCCAGCCCTCCCTCTGGTGAGTTGGTGCAGGACACCTCCTCTCTCATTGTACCCTCCACCAATAATTTGCCACACTCCACTGCAAAGACGCTGCAACTCCTTTTTCACCGTTCACCTTTACGGACAGTTTCAACAAACCTGAACTTGACCAGCTTGTGTAGCAAAAGTCTTCTCCTCTGTCAAAGAAAGTTATGGCTGCTGAAGCTCCATTTGACTGGTCGTACCTCTGGCTGTCCTGTTTTCCCCGTTACCTTGTTAAATTTCTAACGTTCACATTCCCCTCTCAACCTGGCAGACAGAACGACAACAAACCATCTGACAGGCAGGTCCACCTCCAACTCTTTTATACCCAAACTCAAACCCAAAGCCTGTGGCCACTTCCCATTGGCTGAGCGGACTTCCAGAGGGTGTAGTCCAGTCTGAGACAGGCAAGCAAGCAGGAAGTGTACATTAGCTGGGCGGGTAAAAGGGGAAGGGGGTAAGTGGTGTTCTCAGCCAATAAGAAGTGCCGTGTCTAATGTTGCAGAGACGTCTGAGGCTTTATGGGTTCCAGATTTGGGCTTGAGCGTCAGTCCACATACAGCGTCGGGTCTGCATTCTTGTTCATCAGTTCATTATCAGGACAGAAATCAGTCTAAACCTTTTATTTCTGACAGCCATCGGTGTTAGCCTTAATGCTAAATACTTTTTGTGAATACACATCCTTAAAACCTTTTTTTTTTACAACAAATGTGCAACATAAAATTAATAAAACATGTTAATGTGGTAGTGCTAAAAATGTTGCAATTTTCTTCTTTAATATGAAAACCTGTGTGAGGTCAGACTAACATTTGTCTGCGATGATCTTTGTCATGCTGATAACCAGATATGATAAAAACAACTCCATTAAACCATGAGTTACAATGTGGACCAAGTCACTGTGGATTAAAAGACTGAAGGAGGATTTATAGGTTAAATGATGCATTTTATGATGTGGACTCTATGCTTATAAATGGCTCAGATTAGAAAATTTGCCATGACACATTGTAAAGTTCTGCAAGCCATGAGTAAGATTTTTCGTAAATCTATTTGGCCGCAGTGGCTGTGGGAGAAAATGTGAGGTGGTGAAGGCACATACTCTGGAAAGAATTTCACAAGAATGATAATTTCATGATGTGTCACTGCCTCTGTAAACACCAGTGTACACTGAACTACTAAAACCTTGCTTGTTTTAGAAAAAGTTTCAGTGAATAAACACCTCTAACATCACTGCTGAAATCAGCTGTCCTAGGCCTCTACGGCAGATCAGGAAGAGGGTGCAGACAGGACCTTAAATAACCCCTGACCTCTGTGGCCCAGTGACCTCAGGCTGCAGAGGTGAGAGAGCACCTAATTGTGCCATCCACGGCCTGAAGGCAGAGCCGACACATGTTCCACCTTCACGCCGTGAACCCATCTGGGTCAGCGGCCACTTAAACGCACTTTCTACACGCTTGCAGTCATGACACAGCAGGCAGGTTCCTCTTAAGAAAACGACAACATGCGGCTCTGGGTTATGTTTTTTCGACACCAAGGCAGAACAACCTACAATTTAAACAAATGGCTGAGGCTCACATAAATCTACCTTAGAAATCCATTCAGTTTTCCAGCATTGTTCTGTTTATACCTTCATGCGTCATGACATGAATGAGTCATGTGTGGATCACTGCAGAGAAATCTTGTGGGGAGTTTTCCGCTGGCCTAAAGCTGCAGACATTTTGTTCTTTTTGATGACAGTATACTTAAAAGCAGCCTTTACATTTCAACACCTCCAAACATATTTTTCAAGCTTTTTCAAAAAGTCTTTCATGATTCCAAGACTGACTTAAATTCAGAGACATTATATGAAGCTGGCATTTTACCGCAAACTGGTATGATTTGATAACAAAAATTTTATGGATGCTAACAAAGCCTTGTATCATTCTCTAAACTCTACTTGGCAGCTGGTAGTCGACAATTTGTGCGTGATTGCTGCAACTGGTTTACATTTCATTCAGAGAGCGGCGTTGAACAGAAAGTAGCTTGATCCCAGTTGGGCTCAATCAACTTGGAAGAATAAAAGCTCATCTGGCCATCAAAGCGAGGTTGTGGACAGAGACAGCAAATTATATGAGGTTGTATTTCAATAGGCCAAGTCAACTCCACGATTAACTGGGGCTTGCTGGGAGCACTGGTGGAGACAGTGGAAGGACAGGAAAATCATTGTTGCTGAGGCTAATATGTGAGAACTGCCGCTTACCTTTAGTGAAAGTGTGGCTCTGTGCCACCATCATGGAAAAAATGAGTTAACAAATAGACCAGGCCAGCAGGA
>NW_018127898.1:2882635-2884025 GCF_001952655.1 Monopterus albus | reverse complement strand
GAGTGTGGAGGCTCGTTTGATCTCCGTCCTCATAGGCTGATTGATGTTGCACATTTCATTTCCTTGTCAGAGTCTTGACATAATGTTTCACTAAACACTCAGGCCCTGCTCGCCCCCTCATTTCACTTCCATGGGGTCATAATCAACCCATTCTGGAGCTGAATATAGATCATACACATATCAGTATATATCAATATGTAGGCATACACACACACACACACACACAGCGGAGCTTGGATATCAAAGAAGGCCAATGTATTGTCTGTTTCTGGCTCTACACCAGATGGTTTGGTCCTGGACTGAAATATGGCACTGAAGAGTAGCCATGTTAATACTTTGAAGTTCAGCACCAAGGCAGTTTCTTTAAGTTCATACTGTAGTCAGTTCAATTTTCGTCATGCACCAAAAAGTTGACATGCTGCAGTGACGTAGCAGCACTGCAGTGTGACCAATCATAAATGATGTGCTTGGAAATCCATACTGGCTCCACAAAAGGAACCAATCATTAAATTCCTCCTCACCTTCACCCTGGGAGTTTCTTCGCCCTCCTGGCTGCTGTTATTGATGTTTGCACACAGCGCACTACACCCTCCTCCCTCCCTTCTCCTTCCCCTCTCATACCCATCCTTCCACAGCTCCATCCCTCCCGAGGAGCCTATAGTGGCACAAAGGCAGACATCTGGGACCCATTTCCCCCTGGAGGAGCCCTTCCTGTGGGGTATCCACTTAGAGGGGTTTGGGAGGGGCTGGGTTGGGGGGACTGAGGGATAAAGGTGCATGGTAGGTGGGGGATGGTGGTGATGGCACTGGGTGGGGTGAAGGGAGACGGCTGCCAGCTAATAAGGATGAAAGGTGATCATAATGAGCGAAATAGGTGCAAACTAAGAGTGTGGATTTTGAGTCAATGAACACAGAACTGACTTTTCACCTGCCTTCTATAATTGATGACCAGTTGAATTAAAGATACAGCCTAATTTGAAATATACTCATTTGTTTTGTTTGTTTGTTTTTGTCAACCTTTAAATGAGAAAACTGATACCACTCTCATGCTTATATGTTCAATATAAAGCTACAGCTAGGAGCTAGTTAGCTTAGTTTAAACACAGAAAACAGTGGGAAACAGCGGGCAGGGCTGTCCAGAAATCTCACAACCTACCTACCAACACCTCTATAAAGCTCACTGATTTAAATGTTGTATCACACTGACAGAGAAACTAGAGTCTACAAACAACAATTTGTCATTTAAATGTGCACATTGCAGCCCAGGTTAGCTGTTTCTGCCTAATTCCTGTCTTCACACAAAGCTAAGTTAGCTATTTAGAGCTAACAGCACAGGCGTGATATTTGCCTTCCAGACTGGAGAGTGGTATCAGTCTTCTCATCTGACTTT
>NW_018127898.1:2855784-2882617 GCF_001952655.1 Monopterus albus | reverse complement strand
GTCAAACTATTCCTTTTAAGTCAAACATTTAACATGACCAAATCCATTTCATAATTACAAAGCTAAGTTTTTAAGAGCTAAACAACCAAGGTACAGAATCGTGTTTATAGGAACTATAATTTATAACGTAATTTTTGCCAAGATTAAAACAGTTTTATTTCAGATGTCTGTGCTGATTTTGTCTGAGTTCCTTTCATCGGTTTGAAGTAGAAACAGGTGATACACTGCAGACCTGTGCACCGATCACAGTGTTTGATTCTAAATGTAACACTGGGTTTGCTGGCTTACGCTGTTGGCTGTCAGCCAACTTTCAAAAAGGGCCTTTGTACTCAAGATGCCTCAATATTAAATTTTATTCTTTAGTTCAAAAAAACATGCTTCTGATAGTGAATACAGATGTTTCAGCATAGCTTCCTTCTTCAATGTCATCACCTTACGCCACAACTTCTACCCAGTGTCAGCAGTACAGGTGAAACTGCCCCATGTCACTCTAAACAGGCAAACAAGCACTTCACTGCAGAAAATGTACTTAAATTACAAAATAATCATATACAAGATAACCTCCATCTATTATCAAACCACACTTAACCCCAAACCCTTGAAAGAAATAGACTAAACTGGTGATCTATAGAGGTCCTAACTTTAACTTTGTTTCTCATTTAGTCATAAATATTAAATGGTATGGCAAGATATGCAAGATTTGAAAGCAAATTTTTAGGGGCTCAAAAAAAAAATAGATATTTGAACATTTGAACTACAGTTCGACGAATGGCAAACTCCAGATGTTGATGAAAATGATGTCTAGAAATAGATACTAAATGGACCTTGAGGTGAGCTTGTTTTGTCAAACGTTTATCTTGAAGAAAAACACTTGCTTCCCCTGCTGCGTCAAGCCTGTATAATGTTTGTTTAGCTGTGAATTATCTTCTCACATTAGTAATTTCTAATATTTAGTGATGAAGTTTCCCTCAAATGTCTTTGCTTTCATGATTAATTTAGCCAATATCCTGCTCTGGCTCTGATTACAGTGTTTAAGTGCTGGGGTCCATCCATGGCACATTAGAAACAGTCCCAATAGAGCTCACAGCTGAGCTGGGGATACGGCATGCTGGGCTAGTGCACGCCGAGCAGCAGGTTCGGCTGGTTAAAGACTCGGATGGCTCATTCTGGGACATCCAGGGAAGAAGCAACATTATAAGCAGACAGCCACTGTGTACCTGGTACCATCTTTCTAACCTTTTATAACGGGTTATAATTTGTAACTAACGGTTTATTTTAAGTAATGTTTTACAGATCAGTATAGTTTTAGGCCATTAATTAAGGAAAAAATAGTGACTTTTGAGTTGCCATCTTTAGCCTCACAACTTAGCATTTATAAGCTGTACACAAAACATTTAATAAGTGGTTTATAACACACTATAATGTACAACAGCTGTAAACCAACATAAGGACATTTAAGTGTTAATTGATATGCAGTATTTGTCAAACAAGAATGTTTCCTATTCATAAACACGTATATCAGATTATAATGACAAATAATTTTTTATGGCCCATTATAAATCATTTATTAAATGCATATTTACTGCTTAGTAATAGTAAATAGGGGGCTTGAAGTAAAATGTTGCTAAATAAGCCCCTTTGACTGGTGTTTGTTCTTTCTATTTGGAAACAATGCAGTTATAAATATTAAGTATCCATTAATAAATGCTTCATAAGTTATTAGTAAATAAATTTTGCTCCAGCTTCTGCTGTTTCCAAAAGGTCAAAGGTTATACGGTCCAGTCAGTGACAACATGGCAACCCAAACATTTTTGTTATTAGCAATTCAAAAATGATTATAAAGCAGCAGGCAATTATTTCTTACCCATTAATAAAGTCAATGCTACAACTTGTAGCCTCGTTATCAATTTTATAGGTTTATTATTAGAATCTGTGCCCATGTTTTTTAAGAACATTGTTGATGATAATACAATTACAAACAAGCTGTTGGTGTCACATACAGTGTCTGGCCTTAAACATCACCTCAGTTTGAAGCTAGTTTGTGTGTACATGTGAACACGTGTGAGTGTGAAAGACTGGTTGACTGTTGCATCATATCATGTCCTTATGTTCAAGCAGCAGGTTATATGATTTGTGTGTGCATGTGATAATGTGATACAGGGGCGACACGTAAGAAGAACAGCTGGACAGTACCATTTCTGGAGATAAATGAAGAACAGATCTTTGTGTGGTAGTCAGAATCTGTAGTGTCGATGTAAAACACTGCTTATTTCAGGTGGACACTAATCAGCTATAGGCAAAAAGATGCTGACATTATGCAGCGCTATAAATAGCAAATCATCACTTGAAAGTTATTTTCACTGCTGAGTCAGCCATTCAAATTCTCTAACGGCCGAGTCAACGGATCAGAGCTGAGCTGACCTGAACATGAGGCTGGAACGTCTTGTTTCACCACAGACTTCAGAAACGAGCAAAACACTTACAGGAGAACCTTTGTAAGAACTTTTGCACCTGAACACTTATAACAAAATGATGACTGCCATTGTCTGCAAGGTTTACCTTGTTGAGACATATACACAAAGTAGCCTGCAATGTGCTCTAGTCTCCGCTGACGTTTATCTGAATACCTTGATATTAAAAGGGTAATGAAACCCCCACATCACAAATCAGATGATTTCTTCAGATAAGGAGCAGGGAGTCGAACGCTGCTGTCTCCAGCCTCACACTTCAAATAGTGGTTACTGGAGGCGCTGTCAACCTGATATCACCGGGATTAGACTCTATCACGCATCCAGTCCTGTCAAACAGTGCAGCACTGTCTGCAAGATAGAGAGGAATGCTGCGTTTCAGACAAGCAGAGCTATTGCATTAGAAACATCAACAGAGCCAACTTCAAAGGGGTATGCCTTCACATTGAATCAATCCCCGCTTCCATTAGATTACACGACCTTCCCAAAGTTACATTGCGCTAACGTTTCTTTATGGTTTCTCAGATCCCTCGCTCTGGTTCTGGTTCCCCCTACGAAGCCACTTCAAACAGCCTTTGCCGTGGCATATCCCTTTGTGCTCTAAAACAGCAAATATGTGTCTCTCTAAAATGTTTCAGATGCGAGCTCGCAGTGGTCCCAGAGGCACAGACAGCATTGTACACAGAAACACAAGAGGAAAAACAATAGCTGAGTGTAATGTACCAGGCAGCTCTGGAAGGAGACAGATGAGTGATGAGAGAAGATGATAAAGATAGACAGAGGCAGAGAAACAGGGGGAGAGAATGGAAAAGAAAGAGAAAACAGTGTGGGAGAAATCCTGCAGCAGTAAATCAGTGTGGTAATAAGGACAGTCGGAAGAGGATGGGGCTACAAAGGTCTAGAGACATATGTTTCGGTTTGTAAATAAAACAGTAAATTGCAATGGATATTGCTTAAATATCTGTGGGCTTTGTACCACACTTTTTGGAAGTTCCTCGGAAATCATTCTGCGACTGCCTTCTTAAAATGCCAAAGAGACTTCTTAAAGAGCCCATCTGGTTCTCCACCACTTCAAGATGTTTGCTTTTTATTTTGATTTTTTTTCTCCCGATGCTTCTTTTTTTAGATCAAACTTTTGTATTATTAATACCAATGTTCATATTCCTCAGCTGAACCTGTCAGCCAGCACACACCAAGCAGAGAAACCTGGTCCACCTTTTGTCACTACTGGAATGCAACAAAGACTCAAATACAATTTTGAGGTACTTGTGCTTTGAGCGATATATTTATTTATACTCATCTGGCCTTTAATAGCCTTTACATACAAAACATATGATCAAAATGTAAAATATAATGCATTAAACTACTCAACAGTCCAGAGATTTTTTACTTAAGTAAAAGTAACAATACTCTAAAAGTCCTGCATTGAAAATGTTACTTAAGTGAAAGTAAAATGTATTTGGATAAAATATACTTAAAGAACCAAACGTGAAAGTACTCTTCATGCAGAATGGCACAGTTCACATTAATGTATATCATATCATTGGGTTATAATTCCTGATGTATTATGGTGTACATCACATGTAAAGTTACAGCCGGTAAAGGTAGAGCTAATGTTTGATGTAATTTACATACCGCTGGGGAGCTTGTCAATTTCACACCAGGGTTCAGTAAAGTCTGATGATTATACTATATTTTGTTTAATTAATCTCAGTATCTAGTAACTAAAGTTATGCAATAAATGTGATGAGTAAATTCACATTAATGTATATCATATCATTGGGTTATAATTCCTGATGTATTATGGTGTACATCACATGTAAAGTTACAGCCGGTAAAGGTAGAGCTAATGTTTGATGTAATTTACATACCGCTGGGGAGCTTGTCAATTTCACACCAGGGTTCAGTAAAGTCTGATGATTATACTATATTTTGTTTAATTAATCTCAGTATCTAGTAACTAAAGTTATGCAATAAATGTGATGAGTAAAAAGCAGAAAATGAAAATACTCAAGTACAGATACTTCAAAATTACACTTATGTGCAGTACTTGAGTGAATATACTTAGTTACTTTCCACCTCAGCTCAACAGTACATAAAGCAGTAAATACTTCTTAATAGTTCTTACACTACTGCCTTATATAACCCAAAGTAAACGTACACTCCATCAATGGACATTTCACTGTTAATGCTTTTGTACGTCAGCTTAAGTAAAATGAAATTAGTGTGATATTGGCACTTTAAGTAAGCTGATGATAAATGTAAATACCGTAAATACCTAGCAGAAAGAGCAGTAAAATCTGCTGCTCATTTTAAGGTGTCAGCCACGTTCACATAAACAGGTCTGAGAGATGGTAGATGTTCACAAAGATGCAATGTGTTTGTGTCCTTCGGGATTCATTTTAAATCCTTGGATTCTGGCCTTATGCGTCAAACAAGGATGTGTGTGCAATTTTTAAAAAATGGCTTCTGTGGTTGTTTGTTACAGGTCTAGATTCAACCGTTGCTGCTCTTTAGAATCTGATTGTACAGGATGTTTAGCATATTTGTGTTATTTGAAGATATAAACGTTTGCTTCCAGACTCACCGCACTCTGCCAGACTGCCCGTCAACACTTGAGACAGCTTCCTTCCTTGATTTGAGTAGAAAGGAGTCCATAATTGAATAAAAGCAGACCCCTCCCCTTTCTTTACAAGCACACACACATACACACATTTGTTTTTTTTCTCTTCATGAGGACTTTACGCTGACTTACATCCACTTCCTGAAGACTTACCCTAAATGCAACCATAACCACTACTTGCCTAACATCTAACCTTAAACCTAGCTGCCACCCTAAAATTCAATGACTTACACCTCAAGGGAGACCAAGTCCCCACAGTGTGAGTGTGTAAACCGGGTTCAACCCCCACAGTGTGGGTAATACCAGACGCGCGTAGACATACATTTTATAGGCTTGTGTATAAATTTAATAGGACACATTTGGTTCCAGAGCCCCTAGCCTGCTCAGTGGAAAGTGAGCTGAATTGTTTTGCAGTTTCTTATTGCTGAAGTTTATAGCGGCCAGATAAAAAATGTTGCCATGGCGACTTAACCATAACATTGCAATTACCTTGACACAGTGAGACTCTGGGGGACTCTGTAATGCAATTAAGATATAAGTACCAACAAAAATGTCCTTAAAACACAGAGGAAGGATGCAGGAAAATGGAATAATGATAGCGACTTCTTAGATCAAAGTAAGTAATGAAAACCTCTGCCAGATTGACTTTCCTTAGTTCTTAGCATAGTAACTGCTGGGTGGATTTTAGAGACACATTTTCCCACCAGGTATTGATCTATAAACAAATTAATGACTTATAATGCACCATAATATTTCAGTCACATATTTTTCACTTCAAAATCCTTCTGTTAGGAATCTACCTTAACAAAATCATTCACCACAAGCTGTCTGCACCCACCCCTTTCCTTTCATGGAAAAATAAAATTGTGCATGGTTAGAATAATTGCCTGACTTCAAAGAGCAGGTTATTGGTCTGCATTTACTGGTGTGATTGCAGAGCTGTCGCATGTTTTTTTCTCCTTATTCTTCATAAATGTGGCTTGAGTGGGTGGGAGAAGTGGCCCATTCCTCTCATGGCACAAATCCTACACTAATGCCCAACACTTTCCCTCTTGATCCAAGCTTAGTAGGAAGAACAGTGTGTAGCATTCTCAGGCTACTTCCATGACTCTTTCACATGTTGCATTAAAGTCATAATCCTTAAAAACAACAACAACAAAATGTTTATTGCTGTTCCATTTCCACTGAAACGTAAAAAGGAATTAAATGTTTCAGGGGAACAGAAACTGTAAAAGACGCAGACACATTTCTTCATACAAAAGAGGAACAGTTATTGGCCACTATTTTAGGACTTCACTGCAAAAACACAGCAGTGCACACTGGATGTCAAAAAACATACCTTATTAACATAGCTCTCAAAAACACACTCCTACATTCAGTCAAGTGATTCATGTGGATACACAATGTTATATTTCATTTGGGACATGGCAGTGAAATACCTCAAAGTAATCTCCTAAGCAACAACATTATCGATGTCGATGAGGATGTTATAACAAAAAACCACATGAACATGTAAGCATGCACATTAGTGGCATTACTGCTGGTGCAAACCTTTGTGCTGCCACCAAATCTGTCATCTTCACAATTATTATATATCTAATGTTGTCACCTTTTTGAGCGTTTTTAGTCACACTGATAAAAATATTACAAAATCTTTACAATTAAAAAGCCCCTTCATAGTTCAGAAACATACTGAACCAGGACATGTAGTGCTTATTTGAAATTCTACATAAAAGCATTCATAGTGATGTAGGAAACACGGGTGACCTGCCCTGTGCGAGACCCTGACACACACACTGTTAAGGCAGCGGTTGAATGTACATCGACTTTAAAGCACTGGATTCACTGTTATCATATACACACTTCATGATTAGTAAGCGCAGCTTGTGATGGAAACAGGTCTGCTTTGATTGATATAGAAAATAAAACACAGTTGTAATATGATAAGGACAATGTCCACATGTACAGTATGGGACATGATGTTTAATTGTTGGAAGAGTGTCCCCCTCTAGTGGCTGCAGCCTGAAACTGCACATGATACTTAACCACTGAGGTGAGCTGAAATCCCCTTCGCTGAGCCTGAGTCATGGTTACAAAAGACTGTATTTTGTATTTATTTGGTCATGAGAAAATTGTGCAGATGCATGACTAAGCATGATGCTGAGGAAGTGAAAATGTAACAGTAAAATCTACCAAGGATCATATAAAGCAAGACTGGATTTCTCCATAAACCCGACAAGTCAGCAACAAATCCTGCACATATTAAAAACAACACCAGCAGCTTTTGGGGAAACACTGGTGCTCATCTACTCTTTCTTCCTATTCCTCTTGAAGTGTCCTCTGTCAATTTCACACTGTGACATTCTCTGGTTTGGAGGCCAGCACAGTGAGTGTCCTGCAGAGTCCATGTAGCTACTCTGGTAAGTGCCTTCAGAAGTCATTGACAATACTGACGTCGGTGAACTCCTTGCGGTAGCGGTTAGTGCACAAAGCGAGCAGGAAGGACCACTTCAGGCTCATGACGCTCCACACACAGGATAGGTAGAGACTCTGAGGGTCACTAAAGGCTGAGGGAGAGAGAGAGACTCACAGATTAGCATTCAGCACCCTGCAGGCCGGAATGGTGCAGTTGTCACATGTCTGCACACTGCACGCCTCGCAGATGCTCTTCCAGCTCATCCCTCAAGTTACTGAATGGGTTTGAGGTCAGGGATCAGTGCAGGCCTATCAGGTCATTCCAGCCGTTTCTTTATCAGTGTTGCTTCGTTTAGGAGGGTGTTGTCACATTAGAACAAGCCTTCCACAAACTGTCTGAAGTGCACATTTGTCTGTAGTCACAGTATGGCTGGAGCTGTGTGTTGTATGCTTCACTGAAATGAGGTGGCCCAGCCCAAACCTTAAAAATGTATGTGGCTATTTAAAAATGGACCAGTCCTTTACAGCTGACACAGATACAAAAGTTTCTCCATTAATAACATGACAATACACTGAACACTTGGCTTTGTGTAAGACATGACACATTTTCTCAGTTAGACTCGCTCTGTTAACTGTCCCTGTGGTGGACAGAGATTAATTATAGGAAATATGCTGGTTAATTTGAAATGGGGTCAACAGAAACTCTACTGACCACCCTACTCACTCACCTGATTTTTGAGGCCACCCACTTGACTTGCAGCTATTATAGTTCTGTTTGGTGACAAACAGCAACTGGCCTCATTAAACCAAACCACAGTACATAAATATGCCTGGTAAAAATGGTGTGCACACTGAGACAGGAAAGCACTGTCGAATAACTTACACTCTTTGTTGCTGATGGCAACAGACAGAAAGCTAGTGAAGGCTATGACGGCGAGCAGAGAGAAGAAAACAGCCATGATGAAAAAGAACTTGAGGCCTTTCAGCCAGGTCCGCCAAAAGTCCTGCAGGTACATGATGTGCGTGATCAGGGTCCAGAGCGCCAGCACACCTGAAGGACAACCACACAGACAGGGAGATCTCGGTGCACATTTTTGCTTTCAGAAGACAGTTTAAAAGGACACTGCTGATGATTTGACATCTGTTAATCTTTAACACAACACACAGACATTATTTCCATGCTGTTTCAACATGCAGTGAAAATCCCCGTCAGAAACTTGAACATTTTGTTATTGTCGCACGAAGGGAGTTAAACGTGTGAACACTCAAAGCATTGTATTCAAAAGTTACTGCCTGCTTTTCCAAAAACAAACCCTGAAGTCAAACAATGAGTAGACACAGATGACATGAAAACAACAACGCAGCCTATTTTTTCTCTCCCGGCACAGATTCAGATACCGTCACTCAGCAAATCTGGTGATTCCCAACACTAAAAACTGTGATGGTGATCGCTGTGACAGAATCTGTGCAAGTGCAGACTGGTTGCGTCTGGCCGATACGCCACTTAGTACGATCAGTATGACCCTGACAAAAATCCATTGTATAGGATTGGTCCATCCCTGGGCAGTTTCCTGCATTAGAAAGCAGGATTTCCCTGGAGTCCACTAATAAATAATAAAAAATGCTGAAAAACACTTTGTGCTCACAGCTGTCTGGCCCAGCGACAGTAGGCTGTATGGTCACTGATACATTACTTACTGTAAATCAATGGAAACCACTGGCAGCCTTGAAGTTTGGAAATCAATGAAAAACTGGCCATATACTTGGAAGATAGTGACAACCGTGTGTAATATATAATGGGTTACAACATGCCAAGGCACCTTTAAAGACAGCACTCACAGCTGATATTAACGGATCCACCTGTTGACCTGAGTTTGCATGGTCATCAACTTGTGACTGTGCATTTTCACTGACATGACACAGCATGCCGCTGACTCAGTGGACTTCCTTTCCCCATGTTCCTCTTTTTCCAAAGCCACAGTGTTATGAAGCCGAGGCACGTTTAATGGTTGACTTGGCTTTTCACCTAACCACTGACCGCCTCCAGTTTTTTGCAATTGTGACCTAAGGACCTGACCTGTGTGTTCTGACGTCAGCTTCTACTTCAGCCTGTTTCAGTGAAGGCTGGCTGCATATTGGGATGAGGAACGTGATTATTTTAAACCTTCATTCAGCATCATACAGTTATATGTCATTTTGCTGAGGTAAAAATATATTACTATTATTATTATGTTATGTCAGTGTATCACCAAAACAGACACAGAGTTTTGTGCCAGTTTAGTAAAGGACCAGGGGGAAGGCCATATACAGTATGTAGGTCACTGACCTTAGCTGTGTAATCCTTCTCATTTAATGAAAATGTCTAATTTTTGATTTAAAAAGCCCAGACGGGTGAGTTTGACCTTTGATAAACTATGTTTAACCACCACTGAACAGTACATCCTGTGAACAGATGAGTGTAGATGGTAGAGATATGGGCTAGCAAACCTCAGCAGTGGATCAAGGGTCAGATCCATTAATACAACACTGAATAGAGCCCATTGCACAACAGTGCATGAAGCCAAGTGTTTGGTCTACCTGTGCCATCTGTCATAAAACTCAGTGTAAGATCAGAAGTGAACCAACTCCACCAGTGCAATGCCATTTACTCTGCATCTGCCTTCAGTTTTTTGTTTTCATGCTTTCCAAGCAAAAAGTTGTTTCTTTTCATTTAAGTACAACACAAAAATCAACTTGCACTGGCTTTAAACTTAAAGCAACCAATGGCTGCTTGAAAATGTGGCAGGAACCCAATTCAATATGTAACATGTTCTAAAAACGGTGTCAAGTATATGTGGGATAAAACAGGCTCAGACGGTCGTTTTTCTAATTTTACTCTAACATTTATTGCAAAGCACAGCTGCCATAACTTGTAATTATCAGATTATTTATCTTATTTGATATGTATGTTTTTACAATAGTGGTTTTGAACATTCCTATTAAGATATTGATTCCATTAACCAAAAGCAACCTTGGACACATGTCCAGCTGAACAGGCACCACACATGAACAGTACATTAACTGGAGACTGAGTTTACCTGACAGTCCTCCCATGGCTGCAGTCCACGGCTGTGCGAACACGATGTTCCACGTCAGGAACGCAGAAAAGCCTACGAGCGCACCAAACGAGGCATAGCCGATACTGATGTACGTCTTATTTAGAGCCATTGTCATTAAAACAAAGCCGGTGTGGGGGAAAGCAGAGGCTCGGACTCGACTGCCGAGGTCGCGTCTGTGTGTGTGTGTGAGAGAGTGAGAGAGAGGAGCGAGATGATCATTTCAAAACTGCATCCGGTCACTGTGTAGACAGGTGGACAACGTGTGACTAACTGTGTGTGTCCTGCTGACTAATGACTGTTGGCACACACACACACACACACATACACTAGAGCGTGAAACATATTTTTATGTCCAGCTGCAAAAAACACACTTTTTCTCAACGTCGATTGATCTTGACAGGACCACAGCGCCCTCTGCAGGATGCGGGGAAAAACAGATCACGTCTCTTCCAGGATGCCAGTGCCCCCATCCACAAAGCAGGGGTCACTAAATGGTTTGATGAGTATGAAAATGATGTGAATCGGATGCTATGACCTTCACAGTCACCAGATCTCAACACAAGTTGAACACCCCTGGGAGATTTTGGAGCTTTGCGCTGGACAACGTCTCCACCAACATCATCAAAACACCAAATGAAATAACATCTTTAGTCAATGCCAAGGTACACTGAAGCTGTTCTGATGGCACATGGTGGCCCTTACTAGGACCCTTTTGTTGCTTTTCCTTTGATTTTTCACTGATCAAAGCCTCCTCACTGTTTCGGGCCCCACACAACTCAATGATGTGTGTATGTATAAATGACAACTACCAAATCAAACACGTGTTTTCCTTCTTCACTTCGTTAAAAGAATAAAAGTACTAAAGTGGTACCTCTTCCCTTTGCCACCACCTGCGCTTACATATCTGGTGACAAATAAAAGCAAACAATCCTAAATAGTTATTACACCAAATATGGAAACATTTCATGTTTTTCCTTAGTTTATTTTTATACTTTGTATATTTCTATATTTGTAGTCGTATTCCGTTTTTCATTGAGACAGAGAAATGCTACTCTACATAATCACAAGACGTGGAAGGAAATCACTGTAAAAATATTCAGTAGCAGTCAAAGGATGAACTCACCTTCCCGATCAACATAAAGGCAAAGGGTGCCATAGCTTCTGACTGGTGCTGTATAGCTTTTTTAAAATGGTTGTATATTGTATTTTACCGTGTTTTATGGCTGGGGTCCCTGAGACTCCCAACAGGAGTAATGCTTCATTCCCCATCAGACATTTCTGAAACAAAATCATGCTGATTAAACCATGTACTTTCCAGAGGGACTGGGGTGTCCAGAATCCCAAACTGAACACTGGGGTTCAGCAACGTGCTTACAAAACTATGGACAAAAACGTAATTGATGAACATTCACACTTTCTGCTCCAAGTCCTGCTCTGTTCCAGAGCTACAGTAACATTCTCACTGGACTCAGCACTTGAAGTTTCACATTCGTGCCAACCTTTGAAACTACTGTACTTCTTACGGCGACTTAAAACTTGACTGATCATTACTCAACAAACACGACAGAGGTGCTCCCACTGAAGCAACTTACAGAAGATTAGCAACCATTTTAGTAATCAATTATCTAAGTCATTAAAGACAAATATTCTCTTGTTGTGAATAATGCTGTATTGTGTCTTGTATGGTAAACTGAATACATAATCAAACTGAGCTTGTGAGACTGTGCAGTCTTCATAAACAGTTTTTTGACATTTCATACACTAATTATTAATCTAATAAAGAGTGATGGGCAGATTGTTCAGTAATGAAGCTAATCTTCACAGTAGATGCCCCCCAACACACCCACACACCCACCCACAGAGCACCTTTGTAGAGTCATAAGAACAAAAGTAAACATAGCAAATAAAAAGTCAAATTCAATTTCTAATTACATCAAGGATCTGGCTATGTCACAAATCACCTTAAAGTAAAAGAAAATATCTAAGTAGATCTAAAGCTAATACAAACGTAATAGAACGAGAGAGCACATGAACCAAAACTACACTCGGTGAAACTAATAATAAAGGTTACATGCTAATAATGGCAACAGAACATTTGAGGTCAAGAAACATAATACATTCAAGTGAGATAGTGTTTTAAAACTCACAACCAACCACCCACCTGAGCAAAACAACATGTAGTGTATGACAGCAACATGGTGATGCCACAATCACTCAAGCTATGACATCAATTTAAAAGACTTGGCAGGTAGTAACAGTGAAAGAAAGCATGCAAGTTCTTTTTCATTACATTAATTAAGGGCAGGTTTCTGTAGATGCGTTGAACCAGCAGTTCTTCTCTGGAGACCACAACCAGATCACACCAAGATGTGCCTGTCACCAACATCTCTCCCTGGATGTGCCAATAGGATGAGTGGCTCATTTTCATTTGCAAAACTCCCTCCCGGCAGGCAAGAAACGGGCACTCCTTGAAGCTTGAGAACCCGATGCATTTGACATGCACCAGCCCGAAATTGGGTTCCTCCTTAGGGTCGTACACGAGCCCGTTAGGCAGCGCCCCCAGCCACGGAGCATTCGGGTGCACAACCAAACCACAGGGGTACCAGTTGACACATAAATGCTGACAGTACTCCCAGAGTGCCTCAGTTTTCATCTCCTCCTCTATCTGAGCCGTCTTGTTCCTTTGAGTCCCTTTCTGTATCTTCAATACAAGCTGCTGTGCATGGCTCTGTCCTGGTTTAAGTTTGCAGATCTCCTTGAAACGGTTGGTCAAGCGCAGTTTCTGCAGCTCCTCTATGGCGGTCTTGTTTCCACGTGTGGAGTGCTCCAAGTTGCTTGCTGCCTCCCAAGTGATCTGCATAACATTCACATGTTCCTGCTCCTTGGGACTGAGGGTAAAAAGTGGGGGCATTGGTTCAAGCCTGTGGAAAGACAGTGGAAGCAGTGGTCGAGTGGGAGCATCGTCAGAAGTCATGTAATCCTTACTTGATGGCACAGGGCACTGGTAGGACAGGGGGCAGCCTTTAGGAACTTTACCAAAAGCACAGTCCACCAATTCCACATCCGCTGTGAGGCCCATTTTGGTTATCAGAGGCTTCTTGTCATCAGGAAAATTCTTAAAGGCTTCGGTGAGTCTTGCCAAAAAGGACCGGTAGTCTGGTGGTGTAGCATTGAAAGATTTTTTCATACTGTATAAAACAAATAAATATATTAGTTGCTATTTCAGCAAATGGGTTGCACTGCATCAAAAATACATCAGTTACTGCAGACTAGGGCTGAATGATTTGTGACTATGTTTCTCTTTTTTCTACATTATTCGCTGTAACACCAATTGCAAATGACAGTAAGAAGACAAACACAACACCCTCATACATACACCAGCGGTGCTGAGGGTTGGGGCTTACTGCTGTTCAGTTTGCTTTGTATTAAACTGTATTTCTATTTTTTTTTTTACTTTCCTCTTTAGCTACTTATTTGACTATAGGCTAGAGAGTGTGAGATTTAGAATTCAAATTAGACAGAGTGACAGTAAATACAGAACAAAGCTTATTTTCTTCTTTTATTCACAAACTTTGAGCACTTTAATCAGTGTATCAGAATTTCTGATGAAACCAGACTTGAAAACTATACAACATCACTGCTAAATAAACTCAAGACTGGCTTCATTCCGTGATTTCAATTCGAAACTGATTAACCGTTCGGCCCTACAGCAGAATCTCACTCTTCTTACCGTGGTAATTGTAGCATGGGTCTCTGCAGAGGGTGCTTCATTATCTTCCATGTTGTAGGACGATTTCCAACCAAGAAAAGAAAAGACTCATTAGTTCATGTGTCAACTGTTTAAAACAACTCAGGCTTCGATGTGAACAAAACAATCCAGTCCAGTTCTCAAGGGTTTCCCAGTGTTTTTATATTAGTCACTGAAATTCACAGTTTAATAAGTAATTATCACAAGTGCACAGAGTCCAAAGATTTCCTAAACATCCCCTGTGGTGTAAAATGTTCAGTTTTGCTAAACAGAAGTTAACTGACAGTATTGTGCTGTGCTTTCTAGATTACAAGGTTTCTCAGGAATGTCACAGTCAGCAGATGCTTTAAATCTATGAAGTTCTAATGGATTCTTTTAAACTTACCAGCTTTGTCAATGATGTATTACTGTGTGTATGAGGTTCCTGATTTTCATCTGTGCTTTCTTCACTGCTGGAGAACCTCTCACTCTCTGTGACTGCATCTGAGGCCACTGAAGAACTTTCCTCATGCTCATCATTTTCTTCCTGAACAGTGTCTGAAGAGTCAGGGTCGTACTCCACCACTTGAAGGGGGAAGGAGTTAGTGATGCAGGACGTATTTGTGCCTTCTTCTGGGTCATCTTTCACAGTTCCCTCCGGTACTTGTTGTTGTTCTGATCCACAACCTATGTCAAATTCAGCTGGCTCCTGTTTAGGTTTTTTTGAACAGGGCTCTGATATTTCCCACTTCACCCCAGTGTTCAGATCAAGGGGCTGAATTCTGACATTAGTGTTTGTGCCCATGTATTGACCGTCATCTATTACAGGGAAAAAGAAAAACAACATTATTATTATTATTATTATTATTATTATATGCATCTACAGCTGTCTCCCCCCAAACAAAGCTGCTTGGCAGATGGAGAAAGCTTTGCTAATCTTGAACCCTTTCCCCTAGTAGGACAAAGTGTAAGATAAAACAACTCAGCTTGGACAACCACTACAGGGTTTTATACATAGTTGCTTTAAGAAATATTAAGAAAACTTCTTTTTGCACGTTTTATTCTGCTCTAGATTTCATTTGAAATGTGTAAAAATCCTCTTAGGTCCTCAGTCTATACTCATCAACCTAAAATGACAAAGAAAACTCTCATTTACAAAAGTATTCAGATACTTAAATCAGCAATTTATAGGGATGGGACAATATATCAAAAGTCAATATATCACAATAAAAAACATCACATATCTGGTTGTTCTTTACATGATCAAACCAGTGTCAGAAAAGGGGGGGGAAAGGCGAGTAAAGTACAAGTATCCAGCAGCTAGTCATACATTGTTGTCATTGAAATATTGCATTTAAACTGAATCGAATCGTATACCATATCACACCATACCCTGCATCAAACTGTATCAAGAAAAAAACAATAACAAATATTCCTCAAAGATAAGATAAAGTACGTAGTGAAAACATTACAATTGTGTAAACACAGGAACATTACAACATAGGCTAATTTAGACTTCTAACGTTAGCATTAGCGTTACATTATTTACATTTCATTATGTAGATAGTTTAGCCAGAAGTAGACGTGGAGACACTTTCATTTTTACACTGCTGCAATATAACTATTCAATTTAAGCTGTAGTGACTAACGTTTAGTTAGTCGATATCTGTAAGTTAACCAAAAGTGACAAACCTATCTTATGTAACTTTAACTCAGGGTTGACGACCATGTGCAAAATGTTCCGCAGTCGTTTGTTTTCCTCGTAGCACGCCTCTACAATTGCTTCGACTTCTTCAAATATCTCCACAGCTACGGTAGTAAATCGCTCTGTTAAAAAATTACGAAAAGTCTGGAACCTAGTGTTCGACATTTTTAATACCAAAGATGTATCAAAAGACTTCACTTCTCTAATTGCTACGAACGACCCTCGCGGAACCTGGGAAGAGAAAACAAGCACAACGTGAAAAGCGCTTCCCTTCTTCTTCTTCTTCTTCTTCCTGATATTTTACGGCGCATTACTGTCACCAACTGGACTGGAGTGCGGATCGGGTTCCCTACTTCTAAGCCAATAATATTGAACAATTTGTTCTTCTAAGATCATAAAACAAAAACAGAACACAGTATTTACCTGAAATTATTTGCAGAATGTCTTTTACAGTGAATCATGTTCTAATGTTGCTTCCTAAAAAAAAATGACTGTCCATCATAATTTTCCAAACTTGAGTGTCATAATTTGAATCGTGGACAATGTTTTTTATTCCCAGCAGTTATATGTTTACTGCTGTCCTAATTACTTTATTTTATGTGAAGAAATTAAGGCTGAACAAACAGCAGCTCTGAAAGGTGTTAAGGACAAAACAAGTGCAAGCCTTTCAATAAATCATCACCAGGTTTTGCCCTAATTAAAACTTTGAGCCCTGGTAGTCTACACTAATGGAATTCTGATTTTATTGTTCGAATTCTTTGATCCATATGTATAAATCTGAACATAGCTCTAGTAATGACATTCTATATAGGTCTTAACTTTGTGAATTTCTTTGTTCCTTGTTCCAATAATGTTAAGTCTACTGAACCATCTAAAAGTATCCATGGATGTATTGGTACATGTTTTAATATTTAGCACTTTATATAGGATTTCAAATGTTAGTAGGCTATATCTTCAGCAAATGAGCTGAGAGTGAACTTGAGGTGTTCAGGGCCACTGAGTAGCAGGGGCCTTAGGGCAGCTGCCAAATCCAGCCATGGTCAATAGGGTTCTAAAATTATGTTTCAAGTGTGATGAGATTTATACAAAAGTAAGCATGGGAATAATACAGAAGCTGACATATGGTCATCAAAAGGATTCAACTGTTTTGTCTAAAATACGAAAAGATAAGAGAATGCCTGTAATACCGCTAAATAAATGCATTTATGATTTATGAGATATTTTGCCAAGAGACTGAGAGCTAACTTTTATTTGCTTTTGTGCTGCAAGATGGCAATATTAAAAGTTACATACAATAAAATAAGCATATAATGCTAAAACTATACAATATATAAACTTAAAGCTCAAACCAAACACAAGAAAAATCAAACAATAGTGAATTTACAATAGTCTTGCTAGTGATAGCAAATTTATTGGGCTAGGTTTATAGGTTGTATAAATAAAATGTAGGCTAGCTATTGTTATTTTTATTGTTGTTGTTACAAATTATTTTCAAAGAAGTCGTATTTTTATGTCCTCAATATACAGTCTACGGTCTTCTACCATCTCTAGAGATCATGTTTAAATATTTAGGCTTAATCCCGACACACGCTATACACCAGAAGAGGGCATTAATGCGTTATTTCGTGTCTTCACTGCTACAGACACGAATAATGAAGAAGAAGAAGAAGAAGTCAGTAAACTGGATCATACGGAGACGTTACCGGACAGTTTGATGGAAATACAGTAGGAGCGTTGGTTAACGTTCGCGGTTCACTGGAGGCGCGTTTTACAACTTTGTACCAATTGTCTAGCTGGTTCTCGGTGCGAGTCCAAGTAATGGGATTGTTGTTGCTGATGGCAAATTGAGTGAACACTGTTGATTCGAGTTTTAGCATAGGCACGTTTGACGTTGGCTACAACGTTAAGTGTTTAGCAAGTAAAAGCTAGGTATCCTCAGTGTTTACGGTCGCGTTGAGCAGCCAGTTGCTTTAGCCTGTCACGTTATCGACAAAACGCCAGGTGGTCAGGTACTTGGCAAAGATGGGTGACATAAACCCATCGACATCCCATGCATTTCAATCGGAGGTAAATGTTTTATATAACTCTTTTACTGTGAGTAGTTTGCAGTCATGGCTAACGACGTTAGCAAACGTCAACTTGTCTGAGGTTGTTAACAGTTAGCAGCTGCTGATTACGTTAGCTCACTGTGCTAATGTTGACATATTAGCTACTGGTGCAGAGATTTGATAGGTTACACATGATAAGCGTACAGACAAACTTAGGACCAGCTGTCAACTTTTACAGCTAAAATTCGACACTGCATGTGAGAATGAGTAACTGGCGTCACTTTAAACAGGACTTGTAAAATCGGTGTCGGTAAAGCTAGTTTTAGCTTAACGTTTCATCGAAAAGAAAACATTCCATCATTATTGCGGAGCATGCTAACATTAACAGTGGCTAACTAAGCATCATATTCATGCCATCTGCGTTTGTTACCAGCTTACAGTTGGCTAAGACTGATGCTTTTATGACTTATTGTAACTATTCGACATACGTTAATACGAAGTCGCTTATGACTTCATAGTTTTGTTCGCCAGTTAAAGTCCATTGACACTAACCAGCAGCTAGCATTAGCTTTAGTTACTTATTTGCTGTTTAGCTACTGCTATTCAACCTAGCTAACATTAGCTGCCGTTGTTATTTGAGTTAATCAGTGGGGGGTTGGTAGGAAGGTTCACGGGCGAGTCTACAAAGCAGTGTCTTCATGCAACAATTAAAACTTTAGCATATACTTGTCAACATGTTATTTTATAGTTTCGTTCAGTTTTGTTACGTCGCATCGAACCAGTATCGAGTGGCAGTTTGCAGCCTGTGTAGCGGTCAGCGCTTGTTCATGTCAACGCCATGTCGGGATGTGTAGATTTCATGGAGCTGATGTTTCAATGACATGACTGTGTTTCAGGGGTTCAGTCCGCCGTACAAGAGGAGGAGGACGGTAGAGGACTTTAACAAGTTTTGCACTTTTGTGTTGGCCTATGCCGGTTACATACCATACCCCCAAGAGGTGAGTAAACGAGTCGATCAGTGCCGGTACACATCTGTACGTAAGCACCTGTATTGCTGGGTTAAATTTACTTATTTTGTAATGTTATTGCACCTTATTTAATAGTTTAATCTTATTGCTTTAATCACTGTTAATGCTATTGTTAGTTTTATGGCTTGTTTTAATCTAAAAACGAAGTGAAGAGAAAATGCATACACAGTAGTAATATAGTACATAAACGAAGTGTAAAATTTATCAAGGTGCTGTGATTGACATTGAGTGATCTAGACTTTAATGTAGGTGGAAGTTATTGTTTGGAAAGATGTAGTGAAACTGCAAGTCAAGTATGGGTGGTTTTTGTTTTTTTTAAAGATCAAAATGTGTCAACTTGTGAAACTGGATATGAGACAGTGCTGTTTTTTGCACACGTCTTCTGTTTGGGGACAGGGAGGGAGAACTTAAACAGGTTCTTTTTGTCTCAGTTGTTTTTCTAGCTTGAAGTGTTTGTTGTAGTTTTAGGATGCCCTCTGTTCAGAACTAACCGCAGTTCTTTCACATGACAGACCACAGAAGTTAATTCAATGGCAAGAATACTTTGTGTATGCAGGATTTCAGCTGTGACTGTCTAGTCTGCTGGTGTGCTCTGACTGTTGCATTTAGAGCCACCTCTGTCTACACCGCAGTTCGTCACCTCCTTAGCTCAGCCCTCTGTCCTATGGCAAGTAGTCTTGGTCAACCATTCATGCCCACATTGCTGACTATAAGAGAATGTGTACATATTTATTATTGTTGGAAAAAAAATGTTATTGTAAAATCATACTGATTAAAAACATGCTCCTCTAGTGCTGAAAACACTGTAGCCCCATCCTGTTATCAAGGGAGGCTGCTTTTACAGTGCTAGTTCTACAGTCTGTCATTACACAAACCTTATTTTTTTTTCTTCCTCTCTTCAAAATACCAGCAGATAAAACCCTTGAGGTGGGAGGGATGTTCTAGTAAAGTAGCTTCATCAAAACTTGTTGCTACTCCTAGGTTCTACTTCTATAACTAAAAATTACATGCAATTTCAGAATCATTTCAAGCCAAAAACAACCATCAAAGTGTGATATAACTTGAACACTTTTTTTCAGTATGATTGTATCTATTTATTTATTTATTTGCCAGAACAAATTTATTTCCTTTTCCTGACCATCATTGTCAGGGGTTTCTAGACTATGACACTTTTTTTTTTTTTTTGTGGTTTTTCCTTTGAAGGTGGTGTTTTCACCGCGCTGCTTTTCTTTTTCTCTAACACATACTAGATTTGTTTTCATATCCACCCCCTCTTTCTGTGCACATTTTGTCACCTGTTGTAAGGCTGTCTTGTCATTTGTTGACACTAAGTGATGATTTTGCACTTCAGATATTCCTGCTAATAATTATGTAAGAGAGAGCTCACCGAGATCTAAATTAAAATTGAAAAATGTTTTATGCTAAATAGTGGGTCCTTACATTCAATGTGTTTTGACAGCTTTTTAGCATTGCTTGCAGTCTCATCACTGCTGCGCTTTGCATTATTATACAAGGGAATTTTTGACACCTTCTAAAGCGTTGTGAGGATGCATTGACCCTCATTCAGGTAAAACATGTATTAATTAGAATTAAGTCTGAAACTGCACATAGACCTCTAAACTAGTACAGTATAACCTTGGATTGCGAGTATAATTCGTTCTGGCAACGTGCTCGTAATCCGAAGTACTCGTATATCAAAGTGAATTTCCCCATAAGAAACACTGGAAACACAGATTATTCGTTCCACAACCACTTATTCATATAAAATGATTGTAGTAATACAAAATACAGTATAAAGTAAAAATAAAATAAATTAACCTGCACTTTACCTTTGAAAAGAATCGTGGCTGGCGTGAGGGAGACAAAGAGAAGAGCTATCTACTATCTGTTGGCTCGCTGAAGTCTTTTTCTTTTTGTGCTACTTTAACAAGGACCCTGTCCCATGACACTTGCTTTTGCCTCCTTTTAAGGATTTGGTGGAAATGTGGCATTGCATTGTCGTTAAACAGAGTTATTGTTTGCACTGCTACAGCCTTATTCGGGTGGTGCTTTTCTACAAAATTTTGCACCATTTTCCTCATTTTATACATCTCCCTTATAAAATCCTGCGGCCACTCGCATACCTCGTTCATGCTTTTCAATGATTTCCTTTTTAATTTCCAGTGTAATCACCTCTTTTTCCTTACCGCCTTTCTTTTCAACCTTTATTTTTTCTTCATCGGGGCCATTGTTGCAGTACAGATGTTAACTATATGAGTGAGGTGTGAGAACCATCGGCTCAGTTGTGACGTGATGCTTGGCAGACTACGCGTATGCACTACTCGTATTGCAAGAACTCGATCGTTTATCAAGTTAAAATTTACAAAAAAATTTTTTGCTCATCTTGCAAAACACTCGCAGACCAGGTTACTCGCAATCCAAGGTTTTACTATTTGGTACAGTGGAAATGTCTTGATTGATAATCATTATTATAGGATATTATTTATAGTTGAGTGGATGAATGTATGAAAAGAATTGTCAGACTTATTTGAATCTGTTAATGTCTTTTTTTTTTTTCTTGTTTATTGTCACAGGACTCTCCACTGCGCAGTAGTTCCAGCCCCCCCAACAGCACTGGCAGTACAGCTGACAGTGATGCCTGGACCCCAGGACCTCCAACCTCCTACCCCCAGCGCCCTCCTAAGATCCCCCAGGACAGGAGCAGGAAACATCCACAGCCAGGAGCCACACTGTCCAGTCACACTAAGAAAGATGTGAGTAGAACTGATGTTACATTATTACCTTATACAATATGTTCACCTTCAGCTAGTTTGGCATTCAGGGTTTTTTTTTTCTTTTTCTGCAGCACACAATCACCACTCTTCACCCAGATGACCGCAGGAAAGCCGACAAGCTAAAGAAGAAAAGGAGGAGAAAGGAGAGGGAGCATCAGGCTGGTGAGGATAGTGAGGGTCAGCAGAGCCACTCAGCAGTTGCAGAGCTGAAGTACCCCATCTCTTTTGGTGGCCGAATGATCAAAGAAGAGCCTGAAGATGATATCAGCATTCCCCTCCACCCCCAGCGTCTGCCTAGCCCACCTCCTTGCAAGAAGGAGCCCAAGGAGGAGCGTCGATATTGGGATGGACGAGATCTAGAAGAGGGGGTAGTCAAGGTACAGAAGGTTGAGGGCTTTTCAGGAAACAGAACGGTGTTCCGCCAGGGGAAACAGGTGGTGTTCAGAGACGAAGATGGCTCAGGAGAGGATGAGGACATTATGGTGGACTCGGGTGAGGTCTTATATTGGCACATGCATTGCAGCGGTACAAATTTGACAGAGTAGACATAACTCAGTGTGTTTTCTCTCTTGTCTTCCCAGATGACGACTCATGGGACCTGGTGACATGTTTCTGTATGAAGCCTTTTGCAGGTCGGGCCATGATTGAGTGTGACAAGTGCCACACCTGGATCCACCTGTCATGCGCCAAGATCCGCAAGAGTCACGTTCCAGAGACATATGTGTGCCAGAGCTGCCGAGAGACACACGAACCCCCAGATACCCGCCGTTCACACCGTTCCCGCATAGGCCCGCGCAAACATCTGCTAGACTGACCCCTGAACTCTGACCCTTTCCTCTTCTGCTTCCCCTCCACCTGCTGGACTGATCCTTCCTCAGATTCAGGTCTTACACCCTTCAGTCTCTTTCCTCGATGGTCGGCCATAAACCCACATTTCTTTGAACACTTTGGTGGACCTATCCAAATCCCTTATCCCATATGAAAATGGTTTGAGACCTATTTTAGATTTACTAAGGTTTGTTTCTGCTTCCCTACAGACTCTGTGCGTAAGGCAATCACTGAATGGATGTCTGTCTGTAGATAACAACAGCATAGCAGCAAACCGCTACTGTTGGGACTTGGTGTCTTGTGAACACTGGAAACATTTGAACTGCCAGATAGAGAGAAACTGCCACCTTCTGTGGTGCATGCTGGGATTTATGGGAGAGACGGTTTGCACTTTTTCTCACTTTATTTGTTTTTAAATCCATCGAAGCATTCATTCATAGGAACAGCTATGTCTTTCTGATGAAACTGGATTTGATTTTTCTGAGAGGCCTCTTAAGATTACATAATAGTGTAAAAAAGAGAAAACAAGTTAAGCCTTGTGTTAATTGCTTCAGATGGTGCTATAGTATTAAGCTGAGGTATAATCCAGTAGAACAAAGATGTAGGATAAGATACTAGAGTCTGCATCTATGTCATCTGATTGTTGTTTTGTTTTGTTATTTAAGACTGTGTGAAAGATTATCATTGAGGCTTTAAGCCTGTACCACTGAACCAAGTGCTTGTTCCTCTCCCTTCTCCGCAAACTGTCTTCCAGCCTCGGCTACTCCCCTGAACTGTTACTTGGCCACACGTGGAGCTTTCACACACACTGTTTTCTTCAGAAATGTTTAAACTGTGTTCTTATTTCATCAGAACATTTCTCATAAAGAATAATAAAGAATTTTTTAATAGTAAAAAAAAAAAAAAAGCCAGATATTTGACAAGATTCAGATAACACAGGTTTTTGGTAAAGGCATTTTCTGTTTCCTCTGGTCGGCATGATTTTACTGCATTTTGTGACAGGGTTGAACTGTTGTATTTTAGCAGTTATAGAAGTTTTTCCTAATTTTCAACTGCTTAGGAAAAATTTTCAGAGACATATTTATAGACAGGAACTCCTATGGCCATTGTGTTTAAGTATCATGCAAAAAATGCTATCTTAACTGGAATAGTGTTAGACAGACTCCCAAGAATCCAGTTGAAATTATGCATGTGAGTGTGTGTCTGAATGGTTAATCTTGTGTGAGGGTGTTGGCAATGCATGTGCTGCGAGTCATCTCAGCTAAGCTCCATGGTTTAGATTTTTTTTTTTTTTTTTTTTAAACATGAAGAAATGGGTATCTGCAAAGTACCGTGGACTGGGCCGGTTTGTGTTATCTGAAGGCTCAGAGCGGGAGAGCAGATCTCAGTCTCTGATCATTTCTCGCTGACATTTTCATGGCAGTATTGAGTTATTTCCATATGCGGTGGGTTTAACGGGAAATGTGTTTATAGGACACTTTTTCCCTCAAACTGCAATTTGCATAAAAGATATTAAGCTTCGTTATTCATGTGCCATCTGCTGTTGAGCCTGACTGTGTATGTTTTGTGTTGTTTCTGACTATATAAAAGCCATACTGTAGAGCGGCAGATATCCAGAACCTTGGATATTAGTCCGGGATAGGGTTTTACAATGCAGAATCAGCGACTTGACCAGAGAACGACTAACGCACACAAAGAATTTTTGGTTTGTGAACAACACAAGACTTTAAGTGGTTAAGTTCATCTCTGCACTCTTGTCTTCTGGTTAACTGGTTTGTAAATGGCACTCACCAAGGTCTTGACCTTTGACATTTGAAGACTTTAAATCATTTGCTGTTTCTCAGGACGTTCATGTCTTGAAGAGAACCTGAAGACACCTTCAGGCACAAATCCCTAATGTTAGTGTGTCATTAAGACATCAGTATAATAAATGTTAACAATGCTCATTGTGATACAGCTCATTTATTCTGGTCCTGGGTTGGCTCATCCCCTTATTGAAAAAGCGTTGTCTGTACTGTGGCGCAAACTGTTTCTGTGAAACTATTGTAAATAAAGAATTGCCATTTTAATGTACTGCTTTGTCTTTTTTTTCTATCTCAGTGCCTTTTTAAAACTGGCTGATCCTTGTCTTGAAATCAAACACCACTTTTTTTTTTGAGATTTATTGTAGTTATTTTAGGACAGAGAACATGGGCTCCTCAGCCATACAGAAGACCTACATATTGATGATGGGATGGGATATAACAGCAGGGAGCCGTCTTTCTGCTGGGCTCATAGTGGCACTAGCGCAGAAGTGAGCAGCTGACCTGTCGAAATACTTCACAGTACACTTAAGAGAAAATACAAATACAATGAAGAGAATTAGTGCAAAGTGGCTTCTGTCATAGTGACCCCAATCCAAGGACGTTATTTTGGATTTTACAGTCGGGACAGGCAGACAGACATCCTCCAACTTGTTGATGGCAAAACCAGAATTTAAAGGGTTTGACCCCATGTACAGTCAAACAGGACAGTCACCATTTCTTAGATGCCCCAATTCAGCAGAAAGCCAAAGTGTAGAGGTATAATTTTCATAAAATCAGTCATGATAGCTAGCCTCAATACTGAGCCTTAAATACTGTACATTTTGTGGAAAAGATTACCTTTGTATTAATTGGATGCTACAGTAGTGTTGTGGTGGATTCCCTATATTTCATTACAGGGTTCCCCAACAAAATAAATACCAAGCTAACTCTCATCCTTCCCTTGGGAGCTACAGTATAATCCACCTTCAGTTAAAACCACTGTAGCTACATAATATTATGTATAAAAGCCATATTGTGCATTGACTTATGTGCTACAGCACTTTAGCCTCATAGGATATTAGGCTACATATCCATGTTTTCTCACCACATTGATCATAAACTAGCTACCAGTGGTGAACTACTGTTAATTATAACCTAAATGACAGGTGTACAAACTAAACCTGCTTTATTTCAAACAAATTAATCTTACCCTGTAAAGAAACATGTGCCACAGTCAGTAAAATGGTTTTAGTGTGGCTCAGGTTAGCTTCAGTAAAAAGTTAGTGTCTATCACAGTGCCTGCTGCAGCAAAGACAACCTACACAGGAAGAAAGTGTTGATCTGCACCCTCTACTGCTCACATCGCAGCCAGAAAAAAGACTGTTCCTCCATACCTCCATTTTTTTAAGAGATGCTTCAAATCCATAGCAGTGGTTATTGTTATCATTAGCTCAGTGACACACATACACAGGTGAAGCACAAACTAAAACCTTAACTATATTAAAATCACAAAAAAAACCTGTCTTGGCTGCAACCAAATGAAGGTAATCCATAAAAACTGTTAAAATCGAATCCAAATGTAGCTTCTATGTTTAAATTGCAGTCTAGGATGAAATATTAAACAAGACTACTCTCCTTGGTTGGATCACTACCATCAGAGGGCATTGCTCTCACTATTGGGGGAGCTGTGGCTCAGGGGGTAGAGAGGGGGTAGAGCAGTTTGGCAGTTCGAGTCCTGGCTTCTGCAGTCCAAGTGTTGAAATGTCCTTGAGCAAGACGCTGAACCCCAAGTTGCCCCTTGTGGCTGTCCACCAGTGTGTGTGTGTGTGTGTGTGTTTGGGAGTGCAAATGGATGAATGGGCAAATAATGTGAAAGTGCTCTGAGTGTACAGCGAATGCATAGAAAGCACTATACCCTGATGAGCAGCAGGCATGTCACTGAAAGTCCTAATAAATTATATTTTCAGCAAATAAACAAAAACATGTTACACAATCGTTCTCCAGTCGTGGCCAGCCACAGGGTCACCGTGACATGATTCTGGATAGTGCTACTCTAAACATTTGCACGAGTTAGCTAGTGAAATGACTGGTATGCTAGAATATTATTAGATTGATACACATACAGAACAGAGACTACAATGATATGGGGTAAAACCATAGCTCATTTGCATATACCTGACAAAACAAGAAACATGGTCACCACGTCCCCTGTCACCATCACTCCCTCTGTGTGGTGCATATACTACAGTATAAAAAACTTTGTTCAGTGCCAATGTCTGATCTGGACTTGAGTTATTTGAGCAGCTCTGTCAGGTGTGGCCAGCTGGAGACACAA
>NW_018127898.1:2795070-2855737 GCF_001952655.1 Monopterus albus | reverse complement strand
TAGCCTGCTGGCCCACAGGAAAGGAAGGAGTAGAGGGAGTCAGTAATCAGACTCACTAATACCATGACAGAGGAGCACCAGAGGAGAGAAACTGACTCATTTTTCACGTGTCCCCTCCATTGTTGGGTTCTTCTGTGTACACAAAGTTGGCTTTATCCTCTTTTGCCCTCTGGTGCTCCGACAGTGGTTAGCTCCTAGGACTTGGACTTGGACTCAATTCTGTGAGCTGCAAAGACAACAAATATTTACATATCAGTTGAACATGATGCATGCATATATTGCAGGCTTTGGTCATGCTGCAGTTAGTGTGCAGCTACATGATAACAATACCAGGTCTTACTGTAGCTATAGTGGCTGCATACTAACATTGCTTGGGTATCCGTAGAGGCTCATTTTCTGCAGAGATGACTTGGTGCATAACACCTCTGAACTGGTACAGCAATTTCAGACTCTTCTCCTCTCCTACACATGGGTCGTAGAAGCCAGGCAACCCCGCCTGCAAACATAAAAACCATTCATATGCATACATGCAGATTTACAAATGCACAATCGCACACGCTGACATGTGAACACACACCTTAGAGGCCTCGGTGAGAATGAGTTTAGAGTCTTTGACCAGGCATTGCAGAGGCACAGTGACATCGATGACCTTGGCTTTCTCCTGTTTCTGGCTGGTGTCTGACACAAACTTCCCATACCAAGCATTCAGGATGATCAGACCTAGTGATATAAGGTAAAAATATTTTCATCTAACATTTGTTATGTTTGTAAATGTGTTATAATAACAGAATACCCTCTAACATTTGGCAGATATGATAAGCAGACAGCTAGGATTTAGGTCGTGAGTTTCAAAGGTGTGAAAAACGTGTGGAAATGTAAATGAAGCCACTCAGCGTCAACATGGCCGTACTATACACGCCTACAACACTTCCCCTGCAACCCCTCCCCCCCCCCCAGCCAACATAGCCCCTTGAGTTAAACACAGCAAGGAGTTGTGTTTTTACCAGATCAGTCTGAATGGCCACTTAGTATACAAATTCCTCCTCCACCTACAGTATGTCAATATATGTCAAGCTGGTACTATGTCAGCTTGATATCATTGCTATGAAACAGTTTCCCCTTCTATTTCCTGGACAGAAACTCTAGAAGGTACCGCGAATACACCCAGAGATTAGCTCTTTCAAATAATCCATGCACTCTCTATATAACAGGAAATCCATTAGCCCACTGCATCACAGTTTTGATTTATTTGATTTTGCACTCTGGTGTTCTGTGCACAGATTTACAAGCTTAACCTGTGCAAACACTGCAGCACAGAGACACACCACATCATCATCATCATCATCATCATCACCAATTGCTTCACAGCAGTAGATGATGGAAGTTAGACTTAGCCAAACAGGATCCTGGAGCTACAGTATATTATACTGTTGACAGTAACCATGAGAAATGTGTTACCAAGTTTGGACTGGCTGCAAAATAAAATGGTTTTCAGTTTCTCACCCAAGTGTGTGTGTGTATGCGTGTGTTTAGCCTCACCCATCTTGGATTCTTCTGCTTCTATGATTCTCCTCACAGACTCCTGCATCAGCAGAACCTACAGAGGAGCCAGGGGAGAAAGAGGAGGAGGAGGAGGAGGAGGAGGAGGAGGAGGTGGTGAGATGAGAGAGAGTTTCAGATGAGAGAAGGAAAGCTGAACCTAGAAAACAATGATCCACACACAATGAAAAACTGTCTGTTTGCCTGCGAGCAGGAGTACTCACAGCAGACTCTGCCTCCTGCTTCTTCTTGGCAATATCTGTGGCAGAGCTCTTCCTCTGCAGCTCCAGCTCTCTGAGAGGCACAGAGACAGACAAAGCAGACAATCACCTGGTGGGACTCACTGTGCAGGCGCTCTCTGATGACAGTATACACATGAAAGAAAGCCCTCAAGTATTAACAGCACCCATAACTGAAATGCACCCCATGTCAGGGGTGTGGAGCTGCCTTTAGCTGAGGGGCAAGGTTTCCTGATTTACTGTGTGTACACAAATTACATAAAAAAAACAGAAGAAGATGGTGTAAATTCTTAGTACTGGTATGGAAAGATCCATTCACCTCATATATAATTATATAATATTTATTGAATTATACTTTGACACTAGCGTAGTACCACAATTTTCTACTAATGAGACGAAGAGAGATGCTGATTGTGGCAGAGGAGATGTACTCACTGCTCTTTCTGTGCTTGTGTATATGGGATGATGATCAGTCTGTGGATGGCCGCGTAGACCAGCAGTGGTCCAACTGTGGCGTAGAAAGCAGCACTGGGCAGCAGTTGGTCTGTCAGGTGGACTGGAAACAGGTACGTTTGATTGGCACGTGCCAACCTGCATGGAAACACAAGCACAAACATAAACACACACGTCAGATAATCGCGCAGTAGGATAAAGCGCCACAAAACAATGAGATCATATTTTAGGTCAGCACTTGATCTTGAGCGTGACTCCCTGTGGGACGCCGACGCTGACAGTGGCTGACAGAACACTGTGTCGACTGATCTTCCTCTCTGCTCCATATTCTACCACAGTGCCAAACCAGCCTGTCCTGGAAAGGGAAAGACACAGAAGTGAAGAGAGGCCATTAGAAGAGCGGACCTAGGCAACAACTGAAGACAATATCATATCTTTTTCTTTTTAAAACATGCATCTTGATATTGGATTATGTGTAAAATTATGTGTGTTGTCATATCAACTGTTTTACATGCTTGAAAGAATAAATCAAATCAAATCAAATCATTTTCTTTCTTTTATTGCTGTGTTGCCTTTTCGTTCATTTCTGTATTTATTCATATTTTATTGAGTATGTCTTCTAAGATCTCTCTTCTATGTTGTACTACTGTTTATTGCTTTTTATCTCCTGCAGCTCTTTTAATGCTTCTTATGTCCTTGTCATTGTCTTTTATTTTCCTAACTCTCTATCACTTTGTATTTTTTTCTGGAAAAGTGGTCTAAAAATAAAGTTAATGAAATTAATTTGCAGGTCATATAATTCAATAGTTGACAGAAGATGTTTAATATGTAAGATGATAAGGTTATGTTCTATATTTTTTCACTGATATTGGATTATGTGTAAAATTATGTGTGTTGTCATATCAACTGTTTTACATGCTTGAAAGAATAAATCATATGAGGACGCAGGGACTCTAGAGGTTAAAGAATGAGTTCATGCCAGACCAAGAGGAAGTCTAATTGCCCTCTCTGGTCTGTTGCACCTCTGACCTCTGACCTCAGCCCACAGCGATGTCAGAGTGTACCAATGTACACTGGAGTACACTTCTACATCACTGCAGCAAGGTGGGAAATTAAACCAAAACCAACTGGTGTTTGTTTAGTTGATCTTTAAGACACGTTGACATTGAATCAACTGATTGTTTTTGATTTAAAGGGAACAAACTGGCATCTTCCATAGACAGACATACTTCACAGAGCCTTTAACTTTAGTCTGGTCTTCATCCTGGAACTTGTACTGGTAGCTCATCATCAGGTAGGAGTGGGGCACACCCAGCTGTAATGGGAAGGGTTCAGAATCCACAAGAGTAACGATAAAAAATAAGCATATTATATATAAGGATATAAGGAATTATATTTAAAATCATGACACAATGTATCTCTGCACATGCCTGCCTACCTATACATTTGTGCACATGCTTGTGTTTTTGTGTACCTGAAGAGCTAAAGTAAAGTGGCTGCTCTTTGTGTCTCGGACCAGGCTAGTAGTCATGGCACTGTTAGGCCCCCAGCGCCATTGAAGGTAACCCATAGTGTTCTGGTCCAGGTGGCGTGCTGTCATTAGAGAACAGCTTGGTCGTAAACCTCGAGGTGAGAACTGCAAACCACACTGGGCTGTCAGGAAGCTGCACAGAATGATGCCAGAGAGGAAATAAAAAGAGACCAAATTAAAGAAAACGAGAACGTCTTTCATATGTTAACATAATATGTATTATCATACAATAAGGCCTTACCATCGTGGAGTGAGATTGCGAAAAACCTTTAAGCCTATGAGCGGACCCAGTATGTCTCCTGCACCAAACTCCACCTGAAGAGACCAATGCACAGAATCATGGTTATACAGAGGTAGGAATGTACCGAATTAACTAAAAAAATGCATTATGTATCATAGCATTTAACACAAAGCATACTTACAATGCTTCTTCAACAAAAAGCCTCTAAACATGGTACTTTATATTTAAGCATTATTTAGCATGTAGCGTGTGGTTTGTGTGCATGTATCTGAATGTTTATGCACCTCTCCCCAGCCCTTGGCTGACGTAACCCTTCGTAGAGTCATGTTAATGTTGCCGCCTCCGTTCCCATTGTGTGTAGAGAGTGAACCGGACAGCACTGCTGTGTCAGAGTTGGTCAAAGGAGCCTGAACACAGACAGGAAAGTTGCACGTGATAAAACAAAGAGTACTACAGTGATCCAGGTAAGTAGCTGTGTTGTGTGTTTTGTTGTACCTCTATAGACTGCGAAATGTGCATCTTGTTTATTTCAATATGAGGAAAGCCTCCTCCTGGCATCTCTTCAAAGTCCTCATCATAGCGGTCAAACAGGTCCGTTGCATCCACACCCACACTGATGGTGCCCTGAGTAATGAAGGAGTGAAGGAAAGAGCCTGACAGAATTAATTAAGAAAGAAGGGTGAGTGACATAATGAGATGAATGTGGAAACCACAGAGTCAAAATGTAGTTGTGATGTTTAATAATATCTACACAGAAGTGGTGGTTGACACAAGGCAGACAGATAGAACTAACGAAGCTGACAAATGAATGTGATGCAGTTGTGATAAAAAAAAACCTTGGGATTAGTTCTTTGCTGCAGTCTCTTCTCTTCTCTTTCTCTCTGCAGTCTTTCATACTCCTCTTGAATTTCTGCTGGGGTTCTCCTCCTCTCCACCACCTACACAGAAGTCATTACCATAACATAACAAAAACAAAGATATGTTGACATCATATGTATAATTTAGTGAAAAATCACTTAGGACAAAAAATATATCTTAGACACAATATATACCTCCCAGCCTTCCACCTCCAGTCCTTTCTTCCCAAAGATGTCATAGATGGCTCTGGAGTGAGCATCACTCAGCACTGAGGAGACAGAGGAAAGTCACGGTTCAACTTATATAAATGTTTAGTCTTTGTTTTGATGTTGTTGTGTTTTGTCTGTTTTCCTGTCCTCATCCTGAAGAAACACTCTTCAGTTTCATCTGTATCCTTTTTAAACTGAATGGTTGTAATTCCTTTTGTATATACAGTACTTGACCTGTTCTTACCCTCATATGCCTGGTGCACCTGGTTGAAGAGCAGTTCCGCCTGTCTTTTTAGCTCTGGGTCTCGATGTTTGTCAGGATGATAGAGCATACACAGCCTCCGATATGATGCCTTTAGCTCCTCCAATGTAGCCTGTAAGACGTGACTGGACAGGTTTTAGTCCTGAGCAGTAAATCTTCACATTTCTTTCTTTCTTTAATTGTCACAATTGGTGAAGATTAATCTTCACTCAGTAGTTGACAGATAATTTCATCACAGCTCCTGAGAAATTTGAAAAAAAGACTCCATTTATAAAAAACAAGAAATTGTGATAAAACAGGAAATATAAAACAAGTGTGATAACGTACATCCTGGTAGGCATTGGTTCCTGCCACAGGAACTGTCTTGCATTATCTAACGTTGTTCAGAAGAAGCATAAACATAAGCATAAACGTTATTGCCAAGTATTATCAAAATTTGACTTTTGAAAAATTTGAAAAAGGAATTTGACTCCAAAACATCTAAGTCTTAGTCCCAGTCATGCCTCTCAATCCCCATTTGGTCTATGACAAAGTGCTCAGATGTGGTATCTGTGCCGATATCCAATTTAAAGTGTACTGTCTGCACACTGTGGAAAGTAGACTACGTGGTTAAATAGCACGTTTGTCCGTTTGTCCATGCCTCTGCAGCATCAACCGGACAGTTTCAATCCCACAGATGATGGTGCCGAGGAAGAAGATCGTTATTCACCTACAGCAAAAATATCACTGTTCGTGCTAAGCAGAAGCCATGGATGACAGGTGAGGTTCACAGACTCCTGAGGGGTCGGGATACAGCCTTTAGAGCCGGCGACACCGCAGGCCTACCAACAGCAAGAGCCAACCCATCCCATGGAATCAGGGAGGCAAAACGTCAATACAGCAAGAAAATATCTGGACACTTCAGCAACACTAGAGATACACAGAGTCTCTGGCGAAGCATCCAGACCCTCACAGGCTATAAACCCCCACCTCGGAGCTGTGACAGTGACCTCTCTCTGCTGAACAGCCTCAATGACTTCTTTGGCCGCTCCGAAACACAGAACAACACACCAGCACAGTCCACCCCCCCCCCCCCCCCTCACATTCCAATTCCAAAGTCAGTTACAGTGACTATATCAGCCTGTAATACTGACTTCAATTATTATGAAGTGCTTCAAGCGGCTGGTCATGCAGAACATAAAGTCCATCCTTCCTCCCTCTCATGACCCATTTCAGTTTGCATACAGGTCAAACAGGTCCACAGAGGATGCCATTTCTGCTGCTCTCCATCCATCCCTCATCCACCTAGAAGAAGAAGAACTCTTACGTGCAAATAATGTTTCTACACTTCAGTTCAGCATTCAACACAATCATCCCCCAGCAGCTTACACAAAAACCTGAACACTGTGTGCCAACCTACAGCACCAACCACATTGTCAAGTTTGTGGATGACACGACTGTAGTTGGCCTCATTACCAACAATGATGAGGCCAACTACAGGAGTGAGGTGTGCCAACTGGTCCAGTGGTGTAAGGACAACACCCTCTCCCTCAGTGTGGGGAAGACTAAAGAGATTGTTGTGGACTTCAGGAGGAAACCTCTAAAGCATCCACCACTGACCATCAATGGTGCTGTAGTGGAGAGAGTGAGTAGTACCAAGTTCCTGGGGGTGCACCTCTCCTGGACCAATAACAACACATCACTGGCCAAGAAGGCTCAATCACACCTCTACATCCCCCGCAAAATGAGGAGAGCCAGTGCCCCACCCCCCATCATGTGCTCCTTCTACCAGGGCACCACTGAGAGCATCATCACTGGCTGCATCACTGTGTGGTACAGAGGTTGTACTGCCTCCTGCAGAAGGACCCTGCGACGCATAGTGAAAACAGCCAGAAAGATCATTGGTGCCCCTCTGCCCTCCCTTACGGACATCTTTAACACCTGCCTCACCTGCAGAGCCATTGGCATTGCTGATGACACCTCCCACCCCGCACACTCCCACTTCAGACTCCTGGAGTCGGAGTCTTCAGGCCCACTCCACCAGACTTACAAACAGCTTCATCCTCCAGGCTGTGAGGATGCTGAACGCTGTCCCATTACCCCGGCCCCCCGGCCCTGGACCGTAGCCCACCACAGGACTTTAAAAAAGACTACCTCTGCTGTTTGTGCAAACTCAATATATTCCCCCTTTTTGTTATATTATATATAAATCTGCAGTTGACTGTTTTTTAACATCACTCCAACATCTACTGCTGTTGCCATTTGCACTGCTGTAAATGTACATTTCATAAGCTATTATGCATCTCATCACCAACGCCCCTGGTGATGCTGACCACCTGACAATCTTCTTTTTATTATTTGCACTACTGTCACTGTTTGCACATGGCTTTGAGTTTCTTCATAGCCTATTAGATTGTACCATTTAGTTTATGCTAATTACTTTAATTCAGTCTTCATATTTTATTTATTCTGAGTTTATTCTACTTTTATTCTATTTAGTTTCTTAAATAGTAGGGGCATTCAATATGAGGAGAGAGAAATAGTATTTCGATTTTTCTGTATGTCCTGCACATATAGTGAATTGACAATAAAAAAATCTTGATCTTGATCATAGAATAGCAATAGCTAATGTTTATTTTTTAGATTTGAATTACATTTTGACTGGAGCATGTTCTACCAATTTTCCCAGCACAATACACATAACAGGAAAATTGTGCATGCTTACATATAAACCTGTGCCATTGTTAAACTCTACATATACAGTGGTGTGAAAAAGTGTTTGCCCCCTTACTGATTTCTGGTCCTTCCTTATGATTAGAGAGTAATCTCTGTTGGTATGCTGCCAGGCTAGAGTTTCTCTCATTTTACTTCTCTTGTTACAGTTGTGGCAATGATGGATTTAAATAAAAGTAGCAATTTATCTGTAAAAATACTCCATTAGCCTATAGTGCCTATACAGTAGACTACAGGCTATAAAGTTAATGTCATGCTTTAGGCTACATTTTCCTTATAATACTGTTTGTGCAACCCCAAATCAGAAAAATTGGGACTGTATGTAAAATTTAAATTAAAACTGAAAATAGTGATTTGTAAATCATCTGCATACTGTATTACATTGAAAACAATGGTCCTCAAGGAAAGATAGTAAGGGATTTGGATATATCACCCTCTACGGTGCAGGACGTAATTAAAGGATTCAAAGAATTTGGAGGGATTTCAGTGGGTAAAGGGCAAGGGCGCAAGCCTGAGTTGAATGACTGTGCTCTCCGATCCCTCAGACACCACTGCATCAAGAATCATCACTCTTCTATTAGCGATATAATCACATGGGCTCAGGATTACTTTGGCACACCTGTGTCAGGCACTACAATAGTTACATCCATAAATGCTGTTTAAAACTGTGCTGTGCCAAAAGGAAGCCCTATGTCAACAGTGTCCAGAGGCTCTGGGCTCGGAGGCATCTGGGATGGACCGTCACACAGTGGAAATGTGTACTGTGGTCAGACGGGTCAGTATTTCAGATCTTTGTTGGAAGGAATGGACACAATGTGCTCCAGACCAAAGACACAAATGATGATCCAGACTGCTACCAGCATCAAGTTCAAAAGCCAGGGTCTGTCATGGTCTGGGGTTGTGTCAGTGTCCTTGGCAATGGTCACTTAAACTTCTGTGATGGCGCCATTAATGCTGAAAAGTACACAGAGATTTTGGAGCAAAATATGTTGCCTTCAAGACGACATCTTTTCCAGGGATGTCCATGCATATTTCAGCAAGACAATGCAAAACCTCATCCTGCATGTTACCAAGGCCTGACTGTGGAGGAAAAGGGTGTGAGTGCTGGACTGGCCTCCCTGCAGTCTTGATCTGTCCCCAATAGAAAATGTGTGGCACATTTGAAAATACAAATTGCGTCAATGAAGACCGAGGACTGTTGTGCACCTTAAGACTTGTTTGCAGGAAGAATGGGACAAAATGACACCTGACACATTAAATCACTTGGTGTCCTCAGTTCTTAAACGTCTTTTAAGTGTTGTGAAAAGAAACAGAAACTTCATACCATGGTAAACGCTTTACTGGCCCAACTTTTTTTGGAATGTGTTGCAGCATCAGGATTGAAGTGTGTTCGTTTTGAACAAAGAATAAAATTGATTTAGGTATCACATCAAATAATGTGCTGCTGTATTGTTTTCATTGTAATACATTTACAAATAACTATTTTTGGTTTTAATTTTGATCGTCCATACCGCCCCAACTTTTTCTGTTTTGAGGTTTTGTGTTACTTAAAGTAAAAGTTTGAATGCAAGATTTGTAAGGGAGTTGCTACTAATATAAGTAAATGTCTTTCACCACTTTGTAGACCTAACAATGGACTACGGAAGCATCTACGTGTTGTAGCATTTTAACGTCGTTGTTAGTCATGGTGAAGCAAATTTTTAATAGCCTACAAATGCTGTTAGCTATCTTAAATGCATTGTATTTCTCATTCTATGTTTTTGGAAATTAATCTAACTCATAGCTACCATACAATTTTAATTCAAGTGCAGGAAATGTCCTTACTTTACACCAATACTCAAGAGTTTAGTTCTTGACCTGTATTTTTGTTCCTATAAAAAGTGTCTGTCAACTATCATCCTGTGAATTAGGCTCTTTGTTGTTTATATGAAATGAAAATTGTCTGGTTGTTCCACATTTGTGCATGCAGCATCTTTCCTTCTATTGAAAAACGATTTTGAAGGTTTAAATTAAATTACAGGCTACTGATGTCACTTTTTGGCTACATTCCCTATTGTTATTCACCCTGTTAGAACTGTGTCGTTGCCAAGAACCTTGTGTGCATCTCCACTCAGAGGCTTCACTAAGCATGCGTGGCTGAGGACGAACCATTCAAAACATTTGTTTTCCGTGCGTGTCTGCAGAGAGGATTTTCTCTGCAAGGCTCTGGTTCAAAGGCAATATTCCAGCACAAGGCACAGTGACAGTGTGGGCTTGAAACAAGAACATAACTGTGCTCCACTATTTAGAAGAGTTAGCCTAGTGTAAAATGTAGAATTATGAATAGAATATAAATGAGAATATTAACTTGCTGGTTATTTTACCGGTAGCAGGGGATATTAAAGCAATGAGCAATGATAGCAACGATTTCCTGCTAGGGTCTGAATGGGTAATAACAAGGGGGGGGGGGCATGTTTTTAATTTCATCTTGTATACATTTCACCTGACCAATTATCGCATTAATTCAATAACGCGGCTCAAAGAAAGCAGGTATGAGTCCGCACCAGTCCGCGCAGCCTGTGTAGGCGCGTGTGGAGCTCACCTTTCAGCACCACAGCCAATGACAGCACCCACGCGCCTCTAAAGACTCTCTTTCAGACAACGCTTTTCATTTCAATTCAAGAGGGTTCATAATTTTGGATGAGACGAGACCTTACGTCCCATTTCTCAACAATCCATTGGTTATGCATGTAAATAAATCGCTAATGTGTATGTAATGTATATAGGTGTGTACTGTGTTGTGTCTGTGTGTGTGAGAGAGAGAGAGGGAGATGATGATGAGCATGATGATGATGCTGTGGGAGGCTGTCAAGGTGTCCTCGAATACAGACGTCGTTCAGTGACGTGACAGGAGAGAGAGAGAGAGAGCCGGGCTGCCAGTCTTCGCCGTTTGGACCAATAGTCTTGCTGAACGCGGCAGGCTCGACCCCCCCCAGACCCCCTCTTCTCAGCCCCGCCCCCCTCCTTGAGCTGTCCTCTCTGTGCACGCGCGTGGTCCTCCCCCCCTCCACCGCGCCACCACCTCCACCACCACTAGGTCGAGTCGAGGAGGAGGAGGAGGAAGAGGAGGAGGAGGGATGAGGCGCGCGGCGGAGGGGAAATGGCTGCCGAAAACAAGCCGGAAGGTAAGAGAGAAATAACGGTTTTTATCAACGGCGACAGAGTCCTGCTATTCGGGGGTTCAGAGGAACCGACGAAGAGACGGAGGTAGAGAGGTGGAGAGCGATAACGGCAGACCTTCCCCTTCCTTCTAGCTTGTCCGAAAACACGGACGCTGGTGCTGAACCAGCGACTGTGTGGAACACGGTTAACCGACAGCAAATAAATAACGGAAGGAGAGTTGCCTTGTCGGTATGCTCAGAGTGAGTCGGAACGGGGTAGCCTTTCACCGTCCGATGCTCGCCAGCGTTTCTCCTGAGCAGCTGGTTTATGAGTGCCTTTTGAGGATAGCATAAAAGGGATGGAGATGAGAGAGGATGAGAGTGGTTCACGCTGAAGGAATTCAGATGCTTTCTCTCGTGTGTGTGTTTATCTCTATCTCTCTTTAAGCATAAAATTGACTACTGACTGTAGATTTTCCTTTCCTGTCAGTCACGTAACCGCTGTCCAGCTGTGCGCTATTTAGTGTGTGTGTGTTTATGTTTATGTTCATTTGGTGTTGTGCTTATGGTTGCCAAGGCAGTGAAGGTGAGAATCAGACTGCATTTAGGTTGGATAGGAGGATGTAAATGTGCCAGTTTTAGGTCACATCATGTATGAATCTAGTTTAAATTCGTACTCCCTCAGCTAAACTCTTGGGGTCACCTTCTCTTTCCTAAACTATTTAAAGGGTGACCAAAACCACCAAGGCAATATTTTTTTCTATCTCAACTCATGGGTTAATGAAGGTTTTATTCCTTGCTCAATGCGTTTGCCATTACGAACAGTCTAAGCATCACTTTCATTTTCTTTCCTCTTTAAGGTGCTGTCGGTGTCACAGAGGGTTAAATTGCTTAAAGAAGCCCATCAGGCCGATAAACATAAAAGATGAATGTATTATGGATGAAAGTTCCATATCGATTTAACAGCTACACTGATATATGGCACTGAACATTTTTTGTAGATGTCAGGTTCACTGTTAGATTACTTTTCTATGATTATTTTAATCTCTTCTTCAGCAAAGTGATACTGAAAATGATAGGGGAAGCCTTTAACCCTCTCCCCACTAGGGAGCAGTACTGAGCGAGATTTCTCTGAGGGGTAATTTTTGGATAACTTGAATTGCACACATACACTTGTGAAGTACATTTTCAGGCACACAGCACTTAAAGTCATATGTGCATACAGCGTGTAGCCAGAGGCAAAGGAAAGGCCGTGGGTTGAGAGCCTCGTTGCGTGAAAAGACCAGAACTGTAGATGAGACAGAAGGCTCATGGGCAGATCAGCAGGCACTGTACCACTTAAATGTAAAACCATCCCCCTGTCCATACTGTACCTCCACGCTCACGCAAACAAACACACATCCACAATATGAAGAGTTTATGTCCATTGCTCCCTCAGTGTTATGTATACAGAGGATGTAATAATTTACGAGTCTCAGCCATGCTGAATGAAAGCCAAATGTATCATGGCGACGAAGGCAGGAGACAGCTATCCACTCGCTCCATCCTCTGGCAGATGTGCATGGCGCCGATCAGCAGAGTACGACATCCACCATATAGCCTAGAAGACCATCTCCCTGTGTGCTGGTTGGTCTACTTTGTATCATAGCAACAGTGATCAGGGAAACAGAGAAATGATGGGAAAGAAGAGAAACTAAGGCTGGGTACAAGTTAGTCACACACACGGAGGCAGTGTATCTACTGTGGCCAATCGATCAGGGGACACAATGGATGCAAGTTAGTGGATCAGAAAATGGATCAGCCCACATGCATATCACTTGGAGTTTTGTTTCTGGGCTTTAGAGGAGGAAGAATGAGGTGAGGTGTGTGGCTGCCAAGAAAACCAAAGTCTGGAGCGTCTTCTAAATATGTCTATATCTTTGTCTCTGTCTCGCTCTTTTTTCTCTCTTTGTAGGACTGAAGAAGATAAGAAATCCAGAGCGCATGGTCAGGATTGCCGTTGGTTACACAGGACACACCCCTCCAAAGAGTGACGACACCGACGCCAACAGTAAGAGACGCACAAACGCTTTTCAAACTCTTTATCTTTCTGTGTGTGCATGTATGTGTGAGAGTGTTTAAGTGCCACACGCACATTTGTCTGTAGCACAGGGTGACTCTGGGAGCAAGCATAAAAGCCTTCTGGCAGAATGATGTGAAGCAGGAACTGAGGTCCCCTTCTCATCTGCTCTGAAACAGATCACACTTATACAAACACACACTCTGCTGAGATGTCATTCCAATTCAGCTCAGTTACACATCATGTTTATTCATGTGCGCCAGTAGAGTATTAGTAGGCACGTACACACACACACACACACACACACACACACAGACATTGCTGCACACAGCCACAGAGAAGGCAGGGCTTACTTTGGCTATCAGTAATTTATTGTCATACCCAATCTGTGTACATGACATTATGTATCTATAATCCTCAATGGGCCTGGGTAAACTAGAAGTGAGATGGAGTGTGTAATCTGGGGTTGCCACATGACTCTGCATGTGTGTGACTGTGCCTGTGTGTGATTGCTGTGGTGTGTTAGAGGAGCTATAAAAGCAATGGCTGCTTTGATTGGTAACTGATTCCAAAGGACATGACACAGATGCATGTCTCTATGTGTGTGTGTGTTAAGGGGTCAGATTGGAAGAAAATAAACAGATGTGAGGAGGAGCAGGCCTGTCAGTGTTTAGTGAGGTGGTAGTGGCGGGTTATGGGTATAGGGAGGGTACATGAGAACCCCTCTCCTCATACACACACACTCCACCTGCCTCCTCTCATCCCCTCTCACCCAAACATATGAACACACACTCGATCCCAACCCCTTTTTCATTTCAGAAGGAGCAGATGGCTTCATACCTGCACCAGACACCCTCTAATTTTGTTAAGAGGGTTGAGAGCAAATGATACTGTCACAAAATAGCAAATATAAAATTAGGGAAAACTCTGAAAAACAGTACAATAGAAAGGAATGTAAGTTCTGTTTGGGATGACTGTTTAATATGAGCGGAGACTTCCTGAGCCTATCCCTGTCTCCTATCTGTTCTCACATCCCAGCTGGAGGATTACTGGAGGAAAAGTTTATCAGCAGAATGATAAAATTAGCATGCATGCCCATCTCTCTATCCTTTCCCCTCCCTCCACCCCCCTTCCTGCACTCTCTATCATCCCATGCTATGCTCTCCCCTTTCTTCTCCCTGCCCTCCCACCCTCCTCTCTCTCCCTCCCATCCCTCTATCTAGCTGCTGTGCAATGAGCCTTTCTTTTCTGTGACATTAATTTCTTTCCGAAAAGGGGGGAAATGTAAGAATTTCCCCTGATACCTCCTAATATCAGTAGGGGGAGAGCTAAGAGTTGCATTTGGAGCATTTTTCTCATTCTTTACTTAGGAGACTTTTATAATTAACTGACAGCCATCTCACAAGGGCATTGGCTTGTTTCTCTGTTAAATATGGAGATGACAGTTTTATGAGGTAAAATATTCATCAGTCAGAAGCTCTGTGTTATCCTGTGTGATTCCAGTCTACATTATGGTATTTGACAGGCTACTAAGGTAATGCTTCACTTTGGTCCAATATTTTCACTTTTTATCACGCTTACCTCTCTCTGTATGACTTAATGAGCCATCAGTTTCACATTAGCATTCAGACTCTGTCACACTTTCGAACAGTTTTACTACATTAGGAACTGAGTGAGTGATCTATGTACAGACAAAATTTGTGACTTACTGCCGAGGGACATGAAGCAATGCAGGTACTGAAACGCAGTGGTGGAAGTACTCAAATTGTTTACTTAAGTAAAAGTAACAGTACCACAGTGTAAAAATACTCTGTTACAAGTAAAAGTCCTGCATTCAAAATGCTACTTAAGTAAAGGTACAAAAGTATTGGCATCAAAATAGACTTAAAGTACCAAAAACAAATGTACTTATAATGAAGAATAGCACATTTCCCATTAGTGTATGCATAGTACTGCTGGATATTTTGTGAATTTCTCACCAGGGATCAATAAAGTCAGATGATTATATTGTATTTTGGATATTTAGTCTGATTCTGGAAAGTTACATTAAAAACATGTAGTGGAGTAAAAAGTAAAATATTTGCTTCTAAAATGTAGTGAAGTTAAAGTATGCAGTAGCAGAAAATAAAAATAGTCAAGTAAAGTACAGACACCTCAGAATTGTACCTAAGTACAATACTTGAGGAAATGTTCTTAGTTAATTTCCACCACTGCTGAAATGGTTTTATTATTTTAAATCTAAATATTAAAGTGAACAGCACTGAATTTCCATATTTAGATGTATTTTCTCTGTGTCCCATGATGATTCATTTTCCTGGGTAGTGAGAAACAAAAGAAAAGTTTTTGCCCCATGTCACACCACACTACAGCTCCACTGAGAGTCATTTGGAACAGATGGAAAAGATGATTGCGACAGTACCCGGGCTGAATTTTTTTAAACAGGGACACATTGTCTGGTTCGGGATTGTTAGAAATACAAGAAGGAACTCTTTGGGGTGTATAAAGCTCATCAGCATTCAACAAAGTTTGTCCTCCATTCATCATAGTGTAAATGTGAGGAAAGGTTAAGATGATGGTCGCGTCCATGTGTTTTGAAAGGGATTTTGGTACCAAGGTCACTGAAAAAAAAACGCCACTCTAGGACAAATACTGTGATGTGCATTCTTTGATCGGCAGGCACCCCACGTGTGTCTGTTTGTGTATGTGAGCTTGCACCTATGTGTGCACGCTGGGTTTTTGTGGGTGTGCCTACGCATGTGCGACGGCCTTGTTTGATGTGGTGGTCCTGGTACATTTCAAAGGCGCGGCTCTGATGAGAATTCTTCAGAGCAGTAGGGGGAGAGGACAGGGTTATAGCCAGGAGGGGTGGGGTTTAAACGCTGATTGGCATTCATAGCAGAGAGGCTGGAGTGCTGCTAAAAAAGAAATTAGGCTTTAACTAAGCTGCACCATTCAGCTGTTTAACTAAGCTGCTGCACCGTTCAGCTGTTTGAAATTCTGTCTTCTCAGGCCTTCTATTAATAAATGCATAATTGATTAGGGGGAGCATACGTGCCTGAACACACTTCCTACTGACAAACACACACATGCTCACCACCTACATACCCACATAGACCCCACTCCTGTCCTCCTATAGTATTTTTCTCTCTTTGTGTCATTGTGTTACCTTGTTTCATCTCTTGTCCTTGAAAAATTCTTACTTTATGATTCTCATTCTCTCTTTACATTTATTTTCTTTTCTTTATTAACTGTCTCTCTATGGCTCAGTGTCGCCCGCCCTGACCCTCCCATCCTACCTATCCCTCTTTTTCTCTCCCTCTGTCGTCCGCCCTCAGGTAGAATATAATTCCTAGTTTCCCAGGGGAGTTGAATGGATGTCCTCTACTCGAATGCATATCAGTAACCTTTGAGTACTTGCTCTCTCTGACTTCTGAGTAGCACACCCATTGCATGCACACGCACTCACAAACAGGCACCGAGAGACACTAGGGGCTCTATCTTTGTGTCTGTTTTGCGCTGGTCAAGTGGTGTTCTCCTGAGGTGCAGTGGGATTTTTTCCTCACCTGTGTCTATTTGATATTTTGGTGAGGAGAAGCACAGTATGGCCTGTTTCATTGGTAACCCAGTGTAGTTCTGGAGGTGGTGCGCTCTTATAGCTAGCTCTAAAACTAAGCAAACCTCTATTATTCATGTTTTGCTTGTTTATAATACATTCTTCTACCAGTAGTCAGATTGTATTATACAGAAGAAAATCATTTTAAGGATAAGGCTGGCTATATTTATGTCAGTGTTAACAACACCCATAAAACAATCAAACCAACATTATTTACATTCATTTCTCAATATTTAACTACTATATTTCTCATTTCCTGTTTGTGTCTCTCAGCCCCAAGTTCCATTTTGTACTGTAATACTGGGTACCAGGGGTAATTTTTAGGAAATGTTACTCAAACAGGAGAAAATAGTGTATTCTGTAAGTGGGGCACTGTTTTCAGCAAGTATTTCAATCAAAAGGACAGTGTATGTGGGACTGACTCAAGATAATCTTCAGCGCCCATATTCATCTGTAATCATCATAATGAAAGAGCATGTTACTCAGAGCAACAGTGTGGCTCACTGATGTGTTTTTAATAGGTTTTGGTCAGCAGTAGAGGTGTGTGCAATGGAGAAACAAGCTTGTATTAACCTTATACACAGGCAATACTTGTTAGTAGTATTCACTGTTAGATGTGATGATAATGTGAAAATGATACACTACCAGAAGAGATAAACATCAACAGATTTTTACCAGCCCACGTACGTGGCCTCACCTGCGGTTAGCGTGTGGACCATTGTGATTCTTAATAAAAGACAAGAACAGGTTTTCTCTCAGAAGTTGCTGGTCTGGAATTTCTACTCCATTACCAAACTGTCTGTAAAACACTTTGGGGAGAGCATGGCTTTTAAAGGGGATAAGAGATGCCCATGTGGTTGGCCATAATTGTAACCAACCCCTAATGTATTGCTAATGTATGATAATGGATTGTTATTAATCCAAATCTGTTTCCGGGCCCCAGGAGCGATGTGCACCTACACCTGCTGTCCAAAAAGAAGTGTGCTGCCATTCCCACTGTGCACTGTATTGTTTGGTCCCTGGACATTGATTGACAAAATGATCAACCTTGGCTACATCACTGTGAATCACCCATAAGTAAATAGGATATAATAGGACTTTCTTACATTACGATGGTGCTGAAATCTGAAACAGTGTCTGTGCAATTTGGCGGCTTTCTCCTCTTTCACTAATTAGGAGTAATATACTTACTGGGCCATTTGTATGCTGGCCCCGAGAACTTCAGAAAACACATTCAAATTGACAAAACACAAGCAAAATTCATCTTCATCAATTTAACAACACAGGCACAGCATTTAGGAAAAACTGTGCAAAATGAGAAAACACAACTGAGAAATGTGCTGCAAATACAGAAGACACAACCAAATACAGAAACGTGCTGCACAGATGAAAAACAAAACACGGAAATGAGCTGGAAATACCACATAGAACAATGCATAGAACTTGAACTGTCCATCTGTGGTGTTGGAAAATGATCTAAAATGTATGTTTTTTTTTATTAAACATTCTGGTCACATGGTTCAGATATTATTATTATTGCTGTTAACCCGGCAGTGTTTCTGCAACCTGTTAGGTTGGGTTGTCTGTATTTCCAGAACATTTCTGTATTTGGTTGTGTTTTCTCATTTTGCAGCATTTTTTCTGAATTCTGCATGTGTTGTCAAATGGGTGAAGATGTTTCCTATATCTAATTGTGTTTTGTCTGCTTGTATGTGTCTTTTAAGTTGGATTGTGTTGAGCTTCTAGGGCCACGATACACACAAAATATCAGTCTGACATCTCTTTTTATTGCCATGCCAAAAATTCTCAGCTGCATTTCTGATAAATTAGAATTCCCTTTCAGTTATTACAGGTCAGGTACTGGATGGAAAATTTCTTTTAACAAAATTTATTAAATCTCATGTCCTTTATAGACCTGCACAAATCAGTTTGCAAATTCATTTACCTCAGGTCACATTAAGGCATTAAAAATGCTACACAATAAAAGTTTGCTACCATGTTACTCAACTCGATCCCAGAGATGCTGCGTTTTAGTATTCTCCACTCACAGTATTTCTGCGTGTGATGAGAAATTACTCTCCTCTTCCTACTCATCCCTCATTTATCTTGCTTTACCTCTACACCCTCTCATCCTCTACCTCCCCTTCTGCTCCAGATGAGCCAGGCCAGTTGAAGATCTACCTTCCTAAGAAGCTGCTGGAGTGTCTACCAAAATGTTCCTCTCTGCCCAAGGAGCGCCATCGCTGGAACACCAACGAGGTGAGAATGAGACACACTCAAGAGGGAAATATCTGTGACAGCGAGATGAACTCAGTGTTTTTGCCGGTGACTCATATCTAGCTAATGTCACATTGAGAGATGAAGAGGAGGTAAACACAATGGCACCTTTTCATTATAGGACCCTAAAACTGTGACACAAGGAAATAAAAAAAAACTGAGCTCCCAGCCAAATGCCCACTGGCTCTACATTCCACTTGGCATGTTGCTGTCTATTTTGTTTTGTAATCTAAGCAACTCTCGGTTGAGGCATAGGCATAGGAGTCAGGAGCTCCTGGGTCTAAAGCTATAGGGCTTAGAGGCTAAGAAACAAGAAATGAAGCTGTAGATTGAATGTTTCCATTGCTGGGTGTTACTGGGTTCAAAAAACCATGGTCAGTAGGATAAAGATTGGTATCTTAACCTAACATTGTTGCTATGCAACGGCAGAAATGTGTGGCACATTTCTGCTCGTGGTTGCTTTTTTCTGCCTTGTGCTATGTGTGAAAATGTTGCTCTACTTAATGTTGTCCTTCACAAAAAAAGAAAGAAAGAAATACTGTCTGTGAGGTAAAAACAAAATCAGTGGCCTTGCACTCAGAGGATTTGATCATAAAAGCAGCTCAAGGGCTTTTTGCATTTTACTCAATGTTAACCACATTTTAGAACTTTTTTTATGTTCTGACTGTTGAAGGTTTCACAAAAACCCATGACTATCACTCATTAATTTGAGGCCAAGGTTGCCCTCCTTTGGGTCAAAATTAGCTTTGTATTTTCAGTATAAACAATAGATAACTTAAATTCTGCTGATGGCTAAGTGATACAAAGTAAAATAGTGCCAAATTGGGTTGGGACAGTCCTTTGTTCAGAGCCAAAGATAACCTGGAGCTGAATGTCTTTGGTGTGAAAAGCTTTTCTGACTTGCATGTTGTTCCAGACTTAAGCTGTTAGCTTAGGGAAGTGTTTGATGGGTGGAAATGGATGCAGGCATTTATCGTCAATAGCTCTTGTTTATGCGTTGCACAGCTCTCCACTGGTGGTGTGCTCCATTCATTGTGATGTGGTTGGCCTCTGCTGAGACATTTTCTTCATGTGCAGGCTGTGCACTCCATTATGGATGTGTGTTTGTGTGTTTGTGTTATTGATTACCAAGCCCGGCATTATTATGCAATGCAAAGCTGATTTGGCCTGTGGTTTTTCTCTCAGGAAAGTCATTAAAATTTTCATGCAATTCATCTCAATGAAGGTTATACCGAGTGTTAAGCATGGTGCCTACTGAACAGTGTGTTCATGAATAGGCAGAGTGTGTGCATGTATGTGTGTGTGTGTGTGTATGGTTTAGAACAACATGACCGCTGCTGGTTAGGGACTTCCACACATCGGCTTAACCATGAGCAATTGTGCACAAGTTGCAGGAAGACCAGATCACCTTGTTGCATCTCCACCCTCTTGTTCTCAATCACTCTCCTTTCCAACAACTTATCATCTAGTCCTCTCTATCTTTCCCTGTCTATCCCCCACATGGCTCTCTCTCTCTCTCTCTCTCTCTCTGATGAGGAGGTAAAGGCTCAGTTCAGGGGGAGGTTGGGTGTCCCTCAGTGGATTCCTTCAAAGCTTCTTCCACCCAGGCATAAAGTTTCCTGCATACTTAAACACTTCATTGTGTCTGCTGCTCCTGTTTCTTGGTGCTTTCATAGGGGGAGCTGTGTGCATGTTCGCTGCACATGTATGTATTTCAGTCTTTGTATGTGTTTCTAACTATGTGTGTGAGTGTGTCCTGTAGGAATATGCACAGCTCCAGATTATTGCTCCTGATTATTTTGTAGCAGCTGCAACAAATGTATTGATTTTTTTATATATTTGTTCATTTTTATCTGTCTGTATTGCAGACATTTTTTCAAGCTGCTTTTATCAGCAGCATATTGAAAATTGAAAACATCAGTGGTCATCAAATTGCATATACATGTGTGGTTTTTTATGTCCACCATAAATTATAGTGTAAAACAATTTTACATGTGTGATTTCCAGACCAATCAGCTGCCACCTGTGAAGTCAGCTGTCAGATTTGAAGCTTTCAATTTAATTATTCAGTCACATCCCAGGAATGTGTTTGTGTGTGGTAACTTAAAATATATTACTGTTCAGGTCTAGAAGTTGCTCATGAAGTGTGGTGATGTGTTATTGACAAATCGAGGGCTGAAAAGGCCCAGCAATTATTTGGTGTGTAGACACAATTGTGTGTCTGTGTTTAGGTGTGTATGTATGCTTTTGTGCGTTTCCATAGAATTCTTTGTTTCCACTTGCACATTAGGAAATCAAGAATTAGTCTTGTGTTTTCTTATCCTCACTGTCTGGGTGTTGGGTTTCCTGCATGCTGTTTATAGCTGTTTGCATGCTGGAATTATCCTTTGTGTGTGTGTGTGTGTGTGTGTGTGTGTGTGTGTGTGTGTGTGTGTGTTTGAATAATTAGAGGAGAGTATGATAGATAAAGAGATTACCGATCTGTGTTTGGATGCCTTTGATTAAGTTTTCATCTGTTATGTTTGTCTGTGCAAGTGTGTGTGGGCACCTCTGTTTGTTTTCTTGAACCGTTGCATGATTGCATATGATCCCCTGATCTCTCTTTTGTTGTCCCCCCCACCCCCCTGACATGAACACTGAGCTATGACCCCATACATTTTTACCCCATCCACTCCTCCTCCTCCTCCTCCTCTCTGTCCTTTCCTCTCTTACTCCCCCCCTCTCTTTTGTGTATCTACTGATGTGTGAAATTATTCTGGGATGGAGGGATAGATTCCTCCCTGAAGGGCTGAGCGGAGGCGTGAGCCTTTTGTTCAATAATAGATTGGGGGTGTATGTGTATCTGTCCATGGTAATAGACTATGGAATAGTTTTAGATAACAAACCACACTCAGGTGGACAGACTGAAGGTAGAGTAGGGAGGCTATCAAACTTTTTAAACATGTAAACAAAGACAAACTTTAGAATCTAGTCCCGGGACTCCAGCTCATGCAAAGATATAATTACTCTTATGGGAACCCTTGACATCCTGGGTCATATTTTAAGAAGCCAAATACATTCAAACTATGAAATGGGCAAAACACATGCATTGTGCACACAACTGCATAACTGATCTATTGTACATTTTAAAGGCTTCTACCTCAGAACAGCCTTACCATCTCCCACTGATTCCAGTGATGCAACCGTCAAACGGGTTGACTTCAATACAGTACATCCCAGTATATACATCACAGTGCTTCTGCATGTGAGTCTGCTCCACACGTTGTTCAACTGTGCAACAAAAAAGAGTGTGAGGAAAAGACAAAATAATATGATGAGAAACATGCAGTGTTTCATTGTAGGACTTCATTCTTGTCACGTGTGATATGATGGCGGTTGCATGGTGTGAAAGCAGCTAGTTTACAGTTCACACACGCTCACGTCTGACTCGGCTGCTGCATGACACTAACACGATTGCTTGAACGAGAAGCAGATCAAAAAGCATATACATTTTAGACCATTGTCCCATCTGCCTCCTGTGCATGTGTGTGTGTGTGTGCATCCAGGAAAGGTGTTGCTATGGTAACAGATTGTGTGTGTTTATTCCCGCTAATGGTATTATTGATGTTACATGTGTGACACAAATGCTGTTCATGTTAAGAGAGACGTGACATTGCCGGTACATCTAATTGCGAAGCCAAACGTGTCTGACAGACAAATAATAACAAAAGCTCTCAATTTCAGGTAGAAATGTCAAGAACCCACTCATACTCACCTGTGTCTGCTCTGGTGTCTCAGCTTGTGTGAGCTCCAATTTCTCACACAAACAAAGCTCTGTGTGCATGTGTCTGTGCGCATATTTAATTTATTATTTATGTCGTTATTGTTGCTTTTGAGCCATTAGATAGGTACATTGAATTAAATATGAATACATTCTATCTCTACATTTCTTCAGAGAGATATTTCCAATTTTGTCCATGTAGGTAAAATATGAGGCAGGAGAAGTGTCTGCAAAAGAAGTTACATGATGTTACAGTAAATATCAGTTACAAGACTGCATGAAAGAGTACTATGGATCCATTATGGAAACCCAGTTAGCAGACAGCCAGTTGCTGGCCTCTATGTTCCATTTATACAGTGGTGAAGGGTGCCCTTGATTTATGACTTTGATGTGTGAATTGCTAATGTCCAGCTCACACTGGCACGGGGCCGGGACAGGCTGACACTCTCCATTTTGTCGGCCGTGTCAGAACAAAGACAAAAGTAACGTGCCTTTGGAAACTTACAAAAAGTTCAATTTTTTAAATGAGATGGGTGTGCTGTTTATGCATATGGTAGACAACATGTTTGTGAGAGATTTAGTAGTGTATCCACATCAGGGTGTGTGGGTATGTGTGTGTGTGTCCCAGTCACGGCTATGGCTGTAACCTCTCCAGTCGACATTGAGATTTGTGCTGTTGCAGTTTACCAGAGTAAAGCATGGTTTAATGAGGGGGGCTAAGAAGCCAACACACACACTGACATGTGCACACATGCATGCACACGTGTATGCACCCAGACATGCACTCACACACAATACCAGAAGGGTGTTTCACAGCTCCCAGTGTTTGATTTCTATTCTTTTAATTTTAATCATTCTTCTGTCTTTTGGTTTGAGAAATATTTTATGTTTGGAGAGCACCAAGTTATAATCACTAATTAGTCCTTCAGGCTCTCTCTCTCCCTCCCTCTCTCTCTCCTCCTCTTTGTCTAGCTCTGCATCTCTCTCTGAGCTAAGCATAGCCCAATTAACGCCCCATGTCATTTTGTGTCTGTTGTGACTTTTATTTCTACCACAACTCCAGATACCCCTACTGCTCTGCTGACCGAACTCGAGATATGAGCCAAATGTGCAGCAATGCAAATAATTAATCAGATTCATTCTATTCATAAATGTAATTTCCTCATTGACACGTGTAATTATGCAGCAAGCTATTCATTTGTAAATGTGACTCTATGGTAAATTGGACATGTGCATAGATGCATTATAGATTGTTGGAACCAGTATTTCAGTGGGTTTCAGTCAAGCACACACAAGATCACAAGGGGCTGGGATTAACCAGGTTTTACAAGTTTAGTCAGGGAAAGCCAGGTGTCTAGAGGAAGAGACGGAGTTAGTGTTGTCTCTCCTCTTGCCTCCTCTCCCCTCCCCTTCTTTCCTTTCCTCTCCTCTCCTCCTACCCAACTGGAAGTCCCATATTTTCCTCCTGTTCTATTTTCTCCATGTTGCACAGACCCACTATTTATCTTGCCCACTATAATTTGACACAAAATATTGTTAACTGGAGACACAGAAATATATTAAACAGTGGGAATGTGTGGCTGTGAGTGTGTGGGTATTGTGTATATGTGCCTGAGCTCGTTTGTGTGAGCCTGCATTTGTGTGTCTGAGTGTGTCTTTGTGTTTTAACTTCTTGTTAGATTCCACGACCAGCCAAAAAAAAACTGAATGACCAGCAGTGTCTGCTGTAATAAGGAGCCAGGCTGTGCAGTGAAGACAATACTTTTTGTATCCTTAAATGTCCCCTCATAGAACCTCTGTAATATCTGACTCCTGTGTAAATTAGATTTAATCCATTGGGGACAGATAAAGCATTAAAATGTGTGTGCATGTGCGCACACACGCAGATGGTCCGTGTACTCCCATTTTGAAAACCTGTCCTGTATGTGTAGAGCTTAGTCTAGGTAACTTTATAACTTCATCTTAGATAACTTCCTGCTCTTCAGACTTTTCAAGGACTTTAGGAGTTAGAAGTGTTTTACAGCAGCACAAGGCAATTTAGAATGTTTACATCCCCAAATAACAGAGAGATGTCAACAAAGCATCACCTTGTAAATCAAGCACCACAGGCTCTGGAACCCTGTTGATTTTTATGAGTTTTTTCTGTAGCGTCTCCGTTTTCTTACTTAATAATATCTGGAGCTTAGAGACTTAGGAATACGCCTTGTTGAGGATTTGTGAAGTCAATGCATATTTCATACTTTCTGCTCATATTTTACAAGGTATGTGTCAGGAATGTGCCGTCCCAGCTTGTCATTTTAGGTTTGATGCAAAGAAAAACTATTTACAAGAAAAACAGTAATATTAAAATAAGATCAAAATAACAGTAGATCCTTCTTTACACTGTAAAAAAACTCACAGTTTTACTGAATCTTCCTGTTTATTCAACAGATTTTCCTCGTATTTCCAACATACACAGAAATGGTAATAAAATTACAAAAATAAAATGTGAAATTACATGCCAAAATTAAAATAAAAAGAAAAGCCTGTAGCTTTGTTTTTTAAAGATCTCCCCTTTTTCACATAAAATATTTACAATTTCATAATAATTTTATAAATATTTATCATTTACTGCTTCACAATTTAAACTAGTAGACTTCCCAGCATGCACTGTGTAAGAGTTAAAACTCTTTGATAATAACGTTTGATAATGATAATAATTTTATTGGCCAAGTATGTTACACACACAAGGAAATTGTCTGCGGTACAGAACTGAGGCAGCCATCTGTGGTGCCATCTCACTCACACACACACACACACACACACATACACACACACCAATGGCAGCACTGTCCTTGCAAGGTGCTGCTCTGGCCATCGGGAGCAACAGAGTTCAGTGTCTTGCCCAAGGACACTTCGACATGTGGAATGGGGACAACGGGAATCAAACTGCCAACCGCTCTACTTCCTGAACCACAGCCACCCCAGTTTGTCAAACCAACTCATGGTGGAAACTTGCTGTGTTTAAACTATGTCTAGGTGGATATTTTTCATAATAAGAAGAAAAGTATGCAACCCTTGATGGAGGTTAGTATTGAATTCAGTGTCTACCCCAGACATTTGGTATTTAACAAAGCCACTGAAAACAGCCCTGCATCCTGTCTTTATATCTCCTTGGCACAAAATGGGTTTCGCAGCTGCAGTTGAGTTTTTCATGTCAAACGAAGAACGGACTTTTGTGAAACTACAGTGAGTGATCACTAATATTTCTTTATATGAATTAGAAGAATTATTATTATTATACAGAATTTATGTTGTCAATCTATTTTGTTTATTTTTATTTTATTTTATTTTATTATTTTTTTTACAGTGTACAGCTGTTTAATTCAAGTTTGGGTATGTATTTATGTTATCTGCCCACTGCTGGTTTTTTCTTTTTTACATATTCTTTGCTGTTGCTGGCATAATGTTGATTCGCTCTTCACAGATTTTTACATACATATTTATACGGATTATGGTTATGGCTCTCTTATTTCTAGTGCAACATAAGTTTAATATGCATGAAGTTAGAGAAACCACACTTGGCACAAACATTTGGGATGTATTCCATTGAGTACACCTTGTTTTCCATGTGAAGTTTTCCTCACAGCACTGCCTACCTCATAGCTAATCCAGTTAGTTAAGACATGTAAACATTTGTGCAAGAACACAAAAATGAAGTTGGCAGGAACAAAGTGCAAAGCCAGACATTAAGTACTCAAGCAGTCAAACTTCATATGCATATTTGCAGAGGGGTTACGAAGTGTATCAGACCACATTCATTTGAGCTCACTAGGGCTGCTGTGAGGTCAAATAATCAGTTTTGTTGATGTGATATCACATAGATCTGAGTGTGTTGGCCTCATAAGCTTCAACCCATTAATGGCCACTTTAAAGCTGTAGCTGTTTTTAATTAAAACTGGTAAGATTATGTGGTCATTAAATTGCATTGTCAGTGCAAAATCAATGTTATGTATCGCTGAGGAAAAATACAAAATAATAATATAAAATGTCAACTTACTTTGGTGGTTTTGGAACACTTTAATGTCTTTTCACTTATTATCAGTGTACTCTTTGCTTTAATTTGATAAAAGAGATGTCTATGTAGGGAATAGTAAACATTAATATTCAGTAGTAAATGTGAATTATCAACCGTAGAGTTGGTTAATGTTTCACCTTCTCATGGTAAATCTGTTAATGCGGGTGCTTCCCTGTTAATGAGTTGCGTAGTCATATTATTGTGGGGCTCTCCTGCTGGGTTTATTACACTCTGAACAGTGTTCATCAGCACACTTTTGGGTTCGTGGAGTTTTGTTTGAGTAAACTCTTTAAAATAAAGGCTTTAATTTTGAAGCAATGATGTCTGTATCTCAGTGTTTATACAGTACATGAATGTAAGTGCATTTGATGTTTCTCAAAAACATAAAAGTAATGTCTTGGTCATAGGACATGGATGCTGTAACTAAAAGTACGTCTTATCAACCAGTAATAATTATATGTGTCTGAAAATGGCCTGAATTATGTTCCACCCTCTACAATCATTACACTATGATGCTGGTAAAATGTGTTGACACGTATTAAAACTTACCAAACATAAATTTTACCTCTAGCTCCCCCCCCCCAATGTTATAATGTTATTCAGTTGGACATCCTGTGTCTCACAGATGTTGGTTTATTACAGGAGCCGAGCCAAAGGGTTACACTAGCCACCAACTGCATCATATCCATAGCAAAACTAAGTGAGAGAACTGTTAATCTCATGGTTCTGTAACGAGCACTTTCTACTAACGTTATCCTGGGAATGTACACATTCAGGGGATTTACCCTGGGAGGTGTATTCATTTACACCGTTTCCCGCATTTACCGTAATAGACATGGGGTGAGATACCCTGTGCAGTATGTGTGTGTGTTGCTCTTTGATTGTGGACTATGATATTCCACTCAGGAGACCACAAATGTGTGTGCAAAGTTTTCTTCTTTCAAACTGCTGTTCTGTCTAACATCACATATTTCTCAATCTCCTCCTGTCTCTGTCCTCCTCTTCCTCCTGCTCTCTCACCATCCCACTGATGTATGAAATGTCTCCTCTCATATGGAGTGTGTTTGTAAAAGTCACAGTAATCAAATTTCACTGATTCCCGGGGGATTAAACAAGGTGCCATTTGTGTGTGCGTGTGTGAGTATGTTCTGTCACTCTGCATAAACAGTAGAGCTCTGTACTAAGTTATGTATTGTGGCTGTGTCATTAGTCTAAGAGAAGTGCAACTGTAATACATCATCCATCATCTTGTACTCTAAGGAGGCAACTATATAAGGGATACTGATGCTGCATTTGCATACTGACAGTGCATATATTTAATTGTTTGGATGTACAGTATAAAGTGGTGGGTGGAGGGGATGTTAAGCACTTAATATGGAAGGGAGAGCATCTCACTTGTCTCACTTGCATCTGGCCAAATGACAGAGATTGGAAATAGTGTTCATTCATTCCTTTGAGCGTTTGACAGTGAAAGTTTTTGCTGACAAGTCTTCTTGGAAATTTTTCTCTAATACTTGGAGCAAAATCACTCTGTCTCCAAAAATTGGATTATTATCCAGTGGAAGTGTTAGCTCCAGCAAACAGGGAAAACATGGCAACAGGAAGGCTTCCCAGCCCAGAAACTGCTGTTATCCAGTGTTAACCCTAACTGCCTCTTGTTTGCAACATATATGTACTGGCAGTATGTTTTGTATACATGTCCTGCCAGCTAGCAAGTCTTAACATTGTCCAATACACAACATCAGCATCACTTTCTTCATGAGACTCTAAGCTCCAGTCTCTGTCTGCCCTAAGGTGTCATTGCATGTTGAATTAGAACGCTACAGTCCATTAGAGTTCATATGAGGTGGAACGTTACCAGGACATTGCCTGGCAGGCAATGACTGATGTCTGTCTCCCCCGCAAACTCTAAAAGTGCATTAAATTGGAGCAATTATTAAATGGTTTTGCAAGAACTATTTGCAATGAAAACAACTAGATCTAAGCAACCAAAATGGCTCCCAAAGGTCCTGAAGGTCCTAATAGGCAGCAGTTACACAAATAGATATGGTTGCTGTTTAGTCAAAATGCAAAAATATTGGTTGTATTTCTCACCATCTCTGATATTTTTTAAATATACAGGTGTCTCACATTATATAGAAGTTTAAAGATAGCTATCATACATTGGCGCCCACTGCATGAGTCACAGTGCCCAAAGAGAGAATGATAACACTGGGCTCTACCTTGTGCAGTGTGTCATCACTGTAAATATGCCGTGAAGAGGAGCTCCTTTGGATCTATTGATACACTATCCCAAACACATAGAAACTATTACTGACATAACATGTTCAGTAGGTGTTATCACTTGGAGCATGTTTGTGTATATTCTTAGGAGTCTGTCCATTTTGCAGTAGTGTCAGCCAAGAGTATAGTTGCTAAGAAATTTCGAGATGGGTTGACTTGTATCAAGCTGAATTCAAAATGAAACAAATCCATACGCTTTGCCAAAAGATGCAATAAAGAAGACATAGCCCAAATTCTGCTGACTCCTGATTTGTACTTATGACTCTGTGCAAGTCAGCACGAAAGTGAGTAAACTCTTTCTGGGATTTCAAAAACCATGCATTTAGCTAAAGAAAATATCATTATATTAAGTGCAACCGCAATAAAAGTGAATTCTGTGGGGCAAGGGTTAAATTAGATTCTGCAGCTTTATTCTGTTGCTCATGGTGTGGTTTAATTGTCACTAATCAATGATCATTTGTGTGTGTTAGCTTTTAAAAATGCTGTTTCTCCGCAAGAGATGCATTTTGCTCATTTACTCCTTTAAAGCACAAGCTGACAATCATCAGAACCAGGAATGCATTTGGGACTTCCTTATTATTAAACCATGTGAAAGTTATATCACAAGTGCAGAGCCCATAGTAACAGTGTATTCAGGTGTACAGCCCAGGGTTTCATTCTAGACAGAGACACATTAAACTGCACAACACCAGTCACCGGAGCCGGGTTGATAAGCAAATATTTACTTTTGCTTTTGATTGTTTTAACTCCACCTGTCTGTCCTCCATTATGAAGCCTCCAGGTCAGATGTCAGTGGCAAAGATATTGCAGACAATTTGTACATCTGTACATTGATGTTTGTCTTTTGCAGTTTATTTTTGAAGCTTCAGTATGCATGACTTCAACCCTGGCATCTCTAAGTTTTCCCCAAAACAACAAACAAATGACATGAAATCTTTATTTGGCAGAGACAAAAAAAAATCGGAATAGATTTCTTTTGAGAGAGGACTCCACGTGAGCTCCAGCAGTTAACTAGATTTGTTTGTTTCTTCTGAAACAAACCCACAGTGATATGTACTGAGGGCGTGCACACATACTGAACAGGTGCGCAACCTCACGCACACACTCAGACACACATGCACACACATATGCTCCCATCTCGAGTTGGTTGAGGAGGAGACAAACCTAAAGATCGCCACAGAGACCCATCTTTCAAATATATTCATTAAACTCCCAAATGCTCCCCTTAACGAATGTAATTAGAATATGGTAATGAGAGAGGGCTGAACCAGGGAGTGTTGTAATATGCTTAGCAGCACAGAGGGAGAGAAGAAGAGAGAGAGAGGAAATGGAGGAAGGGAGTTAGAGGAGGAAGAAATAGAGAGACTGACTGACAGGGTGCCAATTTATGTCTTGTTGTAAACAAGTATTTATGCCAAAGAGAGGTGGCACACACTATTTCTTTTGCTCTTTCCAACTACCTCACTCTCTCTCTCTCTGTGTCTCCCTGCATCTCACTGTGTTGTTCTCTCTCTTTAGCATACTAGAGTTCCTCAGTAGCAATAACATCACCAATAACAGAGCAGAGACAAGCCTTGGAGGGCAGAATGACTCACGGTGAGATGAGGCGTCAGGGGTTAACAAGTCACTGGAGACTCCTTCATTGAGACACCCCCACCCCCACCCCTTCTCTCATTCTCTCTTTCTCTCTTTCTGTGTGTATAAGTGTGCGTGCACCATTTCCTGGTTAACTTTGTGGGAGTTTTGGAGACTCTGACAGCCTTTATCCAAGACGCCCTAGTACAGCGGGGGTCCAGGCATTGTGTTTGACACCACACACCTGTTGCCGTCTTTGATGTGTTCATCCCCCTGCTGAGAGAGAAGGGGCTGTCTCCTCAAATGCAAATATAAGACAGGAGGAAGAGGACAAGCAGTGTATGCAGCAGAGGTGAAGTCTTAGAAAAATATGATTGATGTTCCCTTCGTGAATTGGGGCTGAATCTTCCTTGCTCTTAAGTCTGCAAAAAAAATATGCTGTGTTCCATGCTGTGATTATGTGTGTATGTGTGTGTCTGTAGCTACTTTTGCCATTTGGACTTCTATATATTGGCGAACAAGAGATGAGAATAAAGCGAGATAGAAAAAAGAGGAAACTGGGTGAGCTCGAGGGAGGAGAGAAGGGGAAGATGGTAACGAGGTCAAATCAAAAGGAGAAGGAGTGAAGGAGAGGGGAGAGTGACTATTTCATTATAAAGCCGTCACTCACATGGGCAGCGGCCAATACATAGACTCTTTTGAGACCAAGCCCCTCTGTGTCTGTCTGTTTGTCTCTCTGTGTGTATATACATTTATTTATGCCTGTGCACCCTACCATGCATTATTTTTGACATGGGATGAATATTTATGTACATGTACGGTCAGGTGTGTGTGTGTGTGCAGCCGAATGCTACGATAGTTGCAGTGTGACAGAGACAAATGTGACACACATTCCTCTCTATCCAGGTGACAGGGGTGGGACTCTGCTGCAGGTCAGACCTCATCTCCCATTGATAGGCCAACACTAAATATGTGTGTGGGCACCACTGTGTTTGTCTATTCAGCATGTGTTACATGGAGAACAAGAGGAGAGCGAGAGAAAGTCAGAACAAATTTTTCACACAAGTGACTTTGTGTATTAATATTTGGCCCATTTGTATGCACGTGTCTTCAAGTTTTTTATGGCCATGGATGTGCGTGCGTGTGTGTATGTGGGTGGGTGTGTTTCTGGTGTGTGATGAGGTGTTTATATGATAAACATAAGGCAAGCTTGTGAGGAATTCTGATCAGGGGTTTTGCAACAGTTGTTATGGAAACAGCATTAAGCAGTTGTATTAGCCAGTGGAGGTAATATAAAGGCTGTTGAAAGTAACACACTGTGGGGAGTGATGCAGTTTGGGAATATAATGCAAACTGCGCAGTACTGCTCTGGTTTACAATAGCCTTGATGAAATTTTATTGTTTGGCTAGAACAGAACAGAGTCATCCTTGTCGTAACTCATTGTCTGGCTCTCTTTCTGTTGAGTGCTACACATTTTAATTAGCTAGGTTAGAGGAACATGGTGCAAACAAGACATTAGTGGTATGGTTCACAATAGACTTCACATCTTGGAATCAGCTTACAGCATAACACAACTTGCATTCAGCCTTCTTTTTTGTAATATAATCTTCAGAAAAGCTGCCATTGCTTCATGACACTGGTGATTTTAGAGGTCACTCAGGACAATGTACACAGAGATGCAGAGAGATCAGCCTTCTCACACTTCTGTCAACAACAGTGACTAATAACATGCCCACATGCACCTCTGCATGCTCATAGATGATTGATTATTCCAGTTTAAATGAAGTTGTATGATGATATAGATTTAGTCTAAAATTGTCACTGTTACAGGAGACACATTTAAATAAATCAATAATCATTAGAACATGGGTTGAACAGACAGCTGAGGTAGTGCTCTGGACAAAAATAAAAAAGCAACAGAAAAGTCTATAGTCCTCAAAATAATAAAGTAATAAAAACCGGAGGCAATTTTGGATAGACCATCTATCAACATCAGACACTGACGGGGTGGTTCTGGAAGAAGAAATCCAGTGGAGGTGCCCGGGAACAAATTACAGCATCAGCAGACCTCCCCTGGAAACGCTAATGCAGTTCTTTTCCCCATATATGTATACAAGACTTAACCATGCTCAAGTAGAACGGCAGAAACAGATTCTGTATTTGAAGAGGACACTTCAGTTTGCTACCTCCCTGTACCGCCAAAATAAAGTGCTCAATGCCAAATGATTTCTGTGATGAGAGCCAATGGCAGCCTTCATTTTAGGTGCTTCAAATGGATGTGACAGTTCCAGTTCACAGACAACTCTGTTTTCCCCAGATCTCTGTCAGGGTGATGCTCATCATTAGACTTCAAATGTGCACACACTCACACACACACAGACACACACTAGCCTCTGGCCAGACCTTATAACAGACTCTCCCTGGGGAAAGCTCCTGAAGAAGTCTGTTGCAGTGTAGGCGACCACCCACCCCCTCTCCCCTCTCCTCTCCCTCCTCTGGAAATCTCCCCGAGGCCTGTGAGTGTGTCTGAATGTGTTTGCGTGTGCATATGTGTGTGTCTGTCTGTCTGCTTTTCTGTACATGCCACCAGTTTTTGGAGGGAGATGGTCTCAGTGATACGTGAGTGGGAGGCTGATTTCCCCAACTGCACCACTCCAATCTAACTTCCCACTCATGCTCTCTGCTTTGTTAGATATTTCTTAAGTAACTCTCTCTCTTCCTCACTTTCTCTCACACGTAGCCAGGAATAGGCGTGTTTGTGTGTGCGTGTGCATTCAGCTGGGCCTCTCGTAATGTATTATTATGTAGACTCACACAGACATGCAGAACGTCTGGGTTTCTAGAGTAGGTCCCCAGGGGAAGATACTTGTCCCTGTGTCTGTCACAGCTAACACACACACACAGTATTCCTGAAGGGTCAGTGTGTCGCCAGGCATGCTCAAAGTGCTTCATCACTGGTTTCCACTGGGACAGTAACTGTGACTTCCTGAGAATCGACCTTCACCATCTCACTTCTGTCAATGTACATATGGGCATGTGTATGTATGCTAGTTGACGGAGTGAGCAGCAGTGTCTCCAGTGTGTGTGAGTGTGTGTGTGTGTGGGTGTGTTTTAGAGCGTGTGTCAGGCTGCCGTTTCAGCTGACTCTTCTGTTTCTGACTTTTTAATGGCTCTTATGGGGCATGCCTTTAATTGCAAGTCTCTCTCCCTCCTTCTTAATCCTCCCATCCTTCTGTCTCTCCCAGCCGCTCCTCTCCTCTCTCCTCCTCTCTCCTCCCGCCTCCCACTGGCTGACAGTCACTAGAGGAGCCCGAGAGCCTGGCTGGGGCTGTGGAGGCCTTATAGGATATTGACTTGCTGCGGAGTGGTTTGGGAGGAGGAGAGGTGGCTGCCTGTCACAGCTAATGAATAGATCCATAAATGAATGAGGCACTCCTTGTGTGTGTTTGTGCGCAAGTGTGTGTGTGTGTGTTGTTGTGGCTTGCTGTGGCTAAAAATGTGCCTGTGTGTGTCTAACCTAAACTTGGCTCTGAGCAGTTTTTATGTGCCTCAGACAGGCAGACACTAACAGTGGCCAGCTTGATAGTGATAATTATTAAGGGTGTGATGACAGTTTCTCCCTCCTCTCACTTCTGCACACACACACACATACATGAACACACATAATGCAAGATGAGGCTGTGTGGAGGGGGGTATGGATGTGAGGATCGAATCGAGGATACTAAAAAAACAATCCAGTTAAGTGCCAGCTCCCTCAAGCTGCTCTCTCTTTTCGTCTCTCCCTGCCTTTCTTCTCCTCTCCCTCTTTGTCCCTCCATCTAATCTGATCGGTGGGGAGCTGGAGTGTCCTCATGCCAAACTGGGACAAATACCTAAACACACACACACACACAGAAAGAGACAGAGAGAAGGAGAGGGAAAGGTGGTCTGGAGAGGAGACTGTTGATCTGAGGGGGGCAGATGAAGGAGTGCTGGAGTATTGATGTCTTCTTCACTATTGCTTTGTGCCACATTTCAAACACTGATTGCCTTAAGAGGACAATTTACATTTCATAGTCTATCACAACAAGTGGGTGAGATGGGAGTCAGAGATAGAAGGAGAGAGAATGATGTTTCAAGGAGGAAGTCATGGGCGAGTTGTGTGAGTGACTAAAAAGAGGGCAGTATAAACAGTACTTGTTTTGGTGGCACCTCTGTGTGAGTCTCCATCTATGTGTGTCTTTGCCTTACTCTTGGTAGAATGTACCTGCATAATTTGAACTTTCTTTTTCCTTACTGGATTCTTGTGAGTGTGGGAAAAGAATAGAAATAGTGTGGAGAGGAGAGGAGAGGAGGGCTGAGGAGATGAAAAGAAAGTCGGAGGAATTAAGAATCAAGTTCAGAAGGAGCGCGCGCTTTATCTGACGGGAAACTGTGAAACTGCAAAGTATGAGAAAACTTTTCCCATCAGCGCTCTCCCTCAGCTAGTGTATGGGTCTGCACCCCCAGTGTGTGTGTGTGTGTTTATGTGGCATGTGTGCGTATATACAGTATAAGATAGCTTTTCCACCCCAGTTGGAAGGAGACATCAGTGTGTCGGTGAGTGTGATTGGTTGTTGGCCCGGAGGGCCTGTCCTCAATACCCTTCTCCTGACTGGCTGCTCTGCAACCAATCAGGTGCCCAGACCTGGCCGCGGCAATCAGATTGTGACATACTCTCACTGGGTGTCGACAGGTCATCTGGAAATACCTGTTATGTTTTATCTCCCTGTGACACACAACCACACTCTCATGCACACACCAATATAACCTTTCCATCTTGTCTTTGCCTCTCTAGGAGATTGCTGCATATCTCATCACTTTTGAGAAACATGATGAGTGGCTGACTACATCACCAAAAACCAGGTGAGGAGACTGCAGAGTGGTTTCCACATGGACACACACACACACACACACACACACACACATGCAAACACAGTATCACTTAATCAGCCAATGACTCACATTGGTTTAAACCCAGTGACTGAGTGTCTGTGTTTGATTAAAACATTAGTGATGTACGCCGACTGTCTCCAAAGGGTCCTGCTGACGACCTACTCTACATGTAGAGTATGCTTTAGAACATGGCTGGACTGTAAAGCACCTAGTCAGCTGGAAGTGGAGTATTAATGAATGTAAATGTATTAGGGTAAGTGATGTATAATTCAGACATTGGAGGGTGAGGGGCGTTGAAAAGGAGGGGGAATATGTGTATATAAGATGGGGTGGGAAGAGGTATTCACATGGTAAAACTGAATATTCATTGATCTGATTGAACCAGAGGTAGCTCTGTTCCTAGAATAGGAGTGGTTTAGCTGGGAAGGAAGATAGGAAGAGAGGAAAGGGAAAACGAAAGCCTGAAGAAAAAGGGCAATATGAATTATTGATAAATCACCTTATTGACATTTACTTTAGTTAACACAGATGTAGGTATGATATAAAAAGAAGAGAAAGAAAAAGAAAGAGAGAAAAGCAGAAAGAAAAAGTAAAGTAAGAGAAGCAGTCACCTCATGGCCCTGTTTCTGATTAGTGCCACCGCCGAGTGCCCGAGGTGATGCCTCCGCGCTCCCATTGTGCGAGCTGAAGGACTCTTCTCAGGAGCAGCCTGAGGCCAGCAGCACAGTTTATGTTGTAGATGGATTTCTCATTGATTGGTTGTGCTGCCGTATAGCCTCAGCCTCCCAGCAACAACAGCAGCAGCAGTCATATTGGTGTTATTGAGCCACAGTTAGATATAATCCCATTTACACATGACACAAGGCATGATTAGAACAGATTACTCCTAATGCCATCAGATGGAAAGGAGCTCAGCTACCGGAGTGATTTATGTGCACGTACCCATGTGTGCGTATGCATTTGCACTCTTTTGGGGGGCAATATTAAGATAGCAATCAGTGACCTTCATTTCTCCCTTAGTGAAATACCTCATCAGTTCAAAGTAGTGACTGTTACTCCCTCTCTCCATCTCCTAACTTTTCTCATCTACTCTGCCTTCTCTCCTCCCTTTACCGGACTCACTCACTCGCCCACTCTGTCTCTTTATCTTGCCGTCTTTCATTTTTTTCCCCACTCTCCTCCCTTTGCCTTCTCTGTTTTCGCTCTGCTACACTGTGGAACGGTGGAAAAGCTTTTTATATCCCACACATCACAGCCCAGTTACAATCAATAGCATTTATGTCTGCTTGAATCAGAGGGTTTTGCAAGGAGCACGGGCACCATCCATGTGCACGTACGTCCACGTGCGCACACATACATACGAGCATGCACATATTTTCCCACCCACACACAAGCACATAAATCTGATCTCATCCATCTTCTCCATAACATAATTAGAATCAGCAGCTCTGAGATGACTCACACCGCTCAAGACAGTCTAAACTCGGCTTTGATCGGAGTGTGGGGGTCTCCACTCTGCTAAGAAACTGGCAGGCTCCCCCAAAACAGAACATATTTGAGGTGTCAAAGAAAATCAGCTCAAAGTAAATTCAATTTCACTACACACAGTGTTCTGAGTAAATTGCAATCATCTCAGTCCATATAGATGTGTCTACATCAAATTCTGGCGCATAGGAGGAGAGGGGAGGCGAGGAGACAGACGATAAAAGAGCAGAAACAGAGGACAGGACTAGAAGGAACACATGAGACGATGAGAATAGGTGTGAAGGAGTGGGGAATTGAGGTGCTGAAGAAGCGGTAAAGGGAAAATGAAGAGATAGCATGATAAGAGGGATAAAGTGTGGAGATTGATCGAGAAGAGGAGGGCAGGGAGAGGAGGGAGGAGGTGTGTCAATGTGTGTGTGGTGCACATGACTCTGTGTGAGAGAGAGCAGTTGTGAGTATGTGTTAGTTTATTGATCGTTAACGGCCCTGTTCTCTTTCTGTTGTCATGAGATAAGGCAGAGAAGCATTTTTCCTCCACCTACACACACACTCACACAAAAACACGCACACTAACCTGTCCTTAACGTTTTAGAAGTGTAGTGATTGATTGCTGAGCAGTAGGTTTGACATTGAGCCCAAAGAACACACAGCAGTAGGTCCTGCCATAGCATCTCTGTCTTTCTACATGCATGTCTCCTGGTGAGTAAGCATGCGTGTTCGTCCCACCAGGTGTATAAAGAATGGGAGCTTAGAGGCCAATGTTCCTGCTGTGCTGATAAATCACCCTACTAAAATATTAACACGCAGGAGTGTGAGTCTAGGTATGGGGGGTGGGGGGCTGCATGGGACCAGCTCACGTGACTGCACCATTTAAACCAACAATATGTTTTTGCTTTTTTCCACTATGATATTTCTCACAGTATGAAATTACAGTATGAAAATCCTTTGTGATCGGTTTCCATGGAGTTGAATTGCTGTCAGTTTCAACTACATTTATTCTCTATAATCTCCATAATGCAACAATATGCGTGTGTCTGTCTGTCTCGCTAACTCTTTATCCTATCTTCCATCAGGCCTCAAAATGGCTCTATGATCCTCTATAACCGTAAGAAGGTGAAGTACAGGAAAGATGGCTACTGCTGGAAGAAAAGGAAAGATGGGAAAACCACCCGAGAGGATCACATGAAGCTCAAAGTCCAGGGAGTAGAGGTGAGAGTCTGTAGTGGAAAAACATGTTGCTGATTTTGTTTGGCCATGAGTATGGTTTCACTGCCAGTCTTGTCCTAAACGTACACAAAGACACCACGTGCAGAGGTTATACCTGAGAGCGAGTGGTGCCTCCCTCCATCCCCTCCCTCTCTGCTCCTGTCCCTGTCTCCCTTCCTCTCTCTGTCTCCATCTTTCTCTATTTCTGAAGGATAAGAGTGTGTTTGGCATGAGGCCAGGAATGATGTCAGTGCCTCCTTCAGCAGAACAGAGAGGGGTATCGATCCAGTCTCAAGGCAGCGTCTGTGTGCGAGTGAGTGAGCGTGTGTGTTTGAGCCACATCAGGCAGCTCAAAAATTGATTATTCAGCTGGAATATACTATACCAAGAGGTGAGAGGAGTGAGCATGCGTGTCAGAAAGAACAAGGTAGAAGAGGAGGCGAAGGAGAGCCAGTGAGGAGGCACGTGGATGTTTACAGAGGCCTCAGTAGTTTGTGTCAAAGGATGAGCAGGAGACAGGTAAGAAGACACAGAGGTAAAGGGAATAAATTGATATCAAGTGTTCCCATCTTCACCTCTATTATTTATGACCCCACACTCACATTGGCATTCATGTCACGTGCAGTTTTCTGCATTCATGCGTGAACACTCACATACATATACACACACATATATATATACAAAGGCAAGTGTTTCTGTCCCTGGTAGTTGCTCAGTAATTGTTTGTGTCACCTCTTCCCAGGACCCTCCAACTGAGCAAGCAGGGAGCATGTAGAGCAGGGGTAGGGAATGAGAGGGTGAGCAGAGGGGGGAGAGACAGAGGATGGGGAGAGGCAGGAAGCAGGAGAGAAAAAAATAACCCTGGATGGAGAGCCTCCTCATATCAAATGGAAATATATGGAAATGCACTCTGCCTTCGGCAAAACACACTTTAGATAGAGGGCGGGCTACTTCTGAGGTAAAATGGCAAGAAAACAGAAGCGTGCACAAGTGTATATGAAAAAGAAAACAGGATGAGTCTTAAGTGATTTTATATAGCCTGATTCCTGAGTATGTGTGCAATGTTGTTCTTAAAAACAACCAATTTATATATTTATCTGTGTGTATTAGTGTGTGGCGGTGTGTGATTTTAGTGCATGTGAAAAAGAGGCACTCATGACCTTGACAGAAAGCTTTTCTGTCATCATTTTAACCTTCCCTTGCCAAAAACTACAAACACTTCAGGTATTGACCCACAGTACTTTCCGAGTATTTGACCCAAATGTTTCCATAGCACAGAATATCAAAAAACTGGAATCTAGCTTTGAATGTTTGGTCAGACTCTTTGTCTGATGCACTTATTTTGTAATAAGATTTTCATTGATTTAGATTTTAAGACTGTTTTATTGAGCCAGAACCCTTGCATGGCTGCCTTGCATTGCACACTGTTGCATTTGTAAAGTTTGTTACAACAAAAGAGGTTGTGTAGCAAAATATTTCAGTGTTCTTCAACTTAAAGTGTATCAAAACATTTCATACCAGACCAGCACTTCAAAACACACAAAATATTACAGACACTGCATTTGTGCAAATCTGTATGTCAGCTGCTATAATCATACATTTGGTCAATATTCACACCTGCACACATGCATATAGTAGTTTGTCTGTATGTAATAATCCTGTGCTGGATGGAGCCTATACTGAGCGTCCTCTTCATCTTGTCCATGGTGACACTTTACTTTCATTTTGTGCTTTCCTCACTTTCCCCTCCTCTTCTTGGTCTGCTTCACTGCTACTGATCTCTCTTCAGCGTCTGTTAGCTGACAACACTGTGACTGTTTGTGAATTCTGAGCGGGTTACGTCTAGTCTTGCTGAGACAGTACACAATCTACTGTGCGATAATTGTCAACATCAAATTTGTGGTATTTTGGAAAAAAACGTTAGGAAAGAATGCATACAGCATGTTTACAATTTAGTTTTAGCACCACGATCAATACAGCCTAAGTGGGTATAACCTAAGTTCTCCTTTCTTGTTCTCTCCTCCTTTTTGTCTCGTTCCTCCCTTTTTCTTTTCTTGTTTACCCCTGTGATCTCTTGTCCTCTCAACCCTCTAGTGTCTATATGGCTGCTACGTCCACTCCTCCATCATCCCCACCTTCCATCGTAGGTGCTATTGGCTGCTGCAGGTAAGCCCATCCCCCTTCCCCACCTTGCCTTTTCTCACACATATATACAAACAAAACAAGACTTAGACAGCAGTTATAGTGTGGTTATAATTTGTTAGTAGTTGTCATTTATAGAACCATAGCTTTTTGGGTCTTTTCCCCTCACGTTATGGTAATTCTACAACATTTATTATAGCTATGTTAAAGTTTAACTCACCATTATACACAAAACTGGACAAGCAGAAAAGATATATTGTAGTATTAGTTTTACGCAAAGTTTCATCTGTTAAACTGTCCATTATATTTTCCAAACAGAACACTAAGCTAAACCATAAACCAGCAATAAACATCCTCCTCTTCTAAATTAATGAGGCAGACTATACTGAAAATATTATCACAAAGCTGGGCTCATAATAAAATTTAATGTTGTTTGGCTGAGTGGAATATCCTACACACACACAATTAGATGCCTAGAATATACCTGGAATATGCCAGATCCTGTACAATGCTAACAAACAGGGCACAGTAGTAAAAGCATTTCATTGTGAGGAGATGACTTTAACTTACATAGCACAGTGTGTTATCTAACCCTGACTGTCAATGCTTATAGCGAACAAACAAGGACTGAGGCACTACTCTCTATGTGGTCATCTCCAAGAAAGTACTCTGGAGCTACAGCAACACACACGTTCACACAAACACACAGACACACAGGTGCATGTGTTTTTCACAGAGATGTTGGACTCACTCTGCTGCTCAATGACAGACGGAGAGCAGCAGTTGTATGTTCACACACACACACACACACACACACACACACACACACACACATACACACACACACCTCCCTTTATTGGCCAAGACCTTATTATCTTTGTATCACAGGTTACATGATAAATCTTAAACATGTCCACACACATTTACGCTGCATCTCTCTTCATTTCTCTCTGTTCTATCTAAAGTAAATATTGAATGCCCAGCGATTTAAATTATCGAAATGCATACATATTTATATGTTCTTCATCAGAATTTCCTGCATAATTTGTCACTTGAAATTTACAAGGACATTCCAGCCGCTCGCTGCAAATTGAATGTGCTTTTCCCCAATATATTTTCTATTTCAGCATGCACAAGTAGTTATATCCCTGCAGTCTGAAATTAGGAAGGGAAATTCTACTTGCTTTATCTGTAATGTGCCATTTTCAGCTCTTTGCGCAGATATCAAAACGTATCAGCAAATACGATCATAAATCAGCCCGTGAGTGCTGTTGCATTGCACAGTGTGATGCTGTAGCAGCCCACTGTGCCACCCTCTTTTGGAGAGAAAAGTGTTCCACCTCAGCAGGTTCTCCCCCTCACCTGAGTCTGCCTGCTGAATCTTTCATCAAGAGGAGCTTCTCCTCTCACCCACCTACACACACACACATGTGCATGTGGCCGCACCTGTTGAATCATTCATGGGGCAGAAATTCCATAGGTCTACTGGTGGCCTATGTATAGTGATAACTACATGCACATGCACATCTAGACACTTCCACAGCCTTTGCAGGGTTAGAGAGAGTGATGAGTAGGCTTGAGCTGTTAAATCTTTTATGGGCAGGTGAGAGAATCTTATCTGATTCACTATGTCCAACCTGCTCCCTGACCTCCACTTTCTCTCCCGTTTTCCTTCTCCGTTTCCCCTCCCTCCACTCCCTCTGTTAACAGAGTCATTTTATTGTCTCCCACCCAAATGTAGGTAAGAACATGACATTGAATTACTGAATAAAGGTCATGTTAAACTTAACATCAGCATGTGTGTGTTTGCATCTCTGTGTGAAAGAACCCAGACATTGTGCTGGTGCACTACCTGAATGTACCGGCGGTGGACGATAGCGGGAAGCCATGTGGTCCTGTACTCTGCTCCATCAACACAGACAGGAAGGAGTGGGCCAAGTGGAGCAAGGAGGAGCTCATTGGACAACTCAAACCCATGTGTGAGTTTGATTTACCATCATTTCAGCACTCACTCACCTCCCTCCTACTCTCAAGCTCTCATGTTTCAGCCCTCACAATTTTCCTAAACCTGAGGATATGAGTCACCTTGGGTCAATAACAGTACCACTTGTAATGTACACTAGAAGCCAAGCCTCGAAAGGAATCTGTAGGAAAGCAGTGTAGTAAATCTAAAACACAGGTGATCTGATTCACTGGCTTGTTTTGTAAGACTTTAAAGCAACTTGACAGCCGAATGGTGCACGATTGGGAGTCGTGCCATCACTTATCAGATGAGACAAGAGGTGCTTAGAGCAGTTCAAGGGAGATGATGAAAAATTCTGTCTTGCATAATAGAAAATATCTAATCTTGGCAACGTTTAGCACAAACATTGCATTAAAATGTTGCTGGAAGTACTGATAAGTCAATAAGCTAAAAAGCAAAAAGGTTGTTTTCAGGTATTAACAGTGCCCTTGTTTTTACTGAATTTTGGATGAATGAAGAACTGGGATGTCATCTAGAGAGGGAAGTGATAAACCAATGGTACAAAGCAGAGCTATATTTAAAGGCAATGTTGTTCTTTAAAAAAGCTACCTTCAGTACATACAGGCCATTTAGTCAGATCTTATACAGATTCAGAGATTCAGTCAGCAACATGCTGCCACCTAGAGGCAAGTACAAATTGCACCAAAGAAAATGAGGGATGGAGGGAAGGAAGACAGAGATGCTCAAAATATCCTGCATGTATTATTCATAAATGAGCATCAGGGAGTAGATAACTCCAATACACACACTAACACACACACTTACCTAATCTCACTTGTCTTTTGATCTGGTTTGGAAGGTCAAATAAGGACAGTGGCCAGAGCTAAGTGGCTTGTTAACTTAAGTACTACTTAAATTCTCACACTCCTTACTAAATCATATTCCCTCTCATTCCTCTACCTGCCTTGATTTGCTTAAACAAAATAGCTTTCTGCGTTTTCTTTTTCTAGTCATTGACAAGCTGCTGTAGTCATGTTTTTTTATGGGCAATGGGTCTCTGCCATTTAAACTGGTATTTCTTTTGTTACACTTAATACTGTAAATCCTGAAAATGTAAACACAGACATCTGAATTGGAAACTTGAAATACATTCAGATGTCAGTATTGAACTGTCCTGTAAAATAAGAAAACATGTCCATTTTGCATATATATATATATTTCAAATGTCTGCACTCTCATGCATTTTTAACTGTCTTATTGGAGTATTCATGACCTGAGTTTTCAATGTAAATCCTGAACACTAGAGGGCGCCATTACACACTGTCAAATGATTGTGAGGTAATGCTACATTAGTTGACAGATTGACCTGAGAAAATGCAAGAACAGAATATGACGAGAGTATAAAATGTCTGAAATGCTGTTTCCTTTGTTCGGGTGTCTCTTCTGTCAGGTGCTGGAAGCAGCCTGCATCAGAAATGCTCTAGTGTCAAGCAGCGCATCATCTCATCCAAGCAGGAGTCAGGGGTGCCTACAGGAGGGGGAGCTTCCCTGGGTACAGGTGCAGCAACAGGCCAGAGAGTTGAGGAAGCAGATGGCACAGAGGTGCAGAACAGCGATGTGTCAGAAGGTCAAACAGAGCCCGGTCCTGGAGGGGGCAGAAGCAGAGCGGGCGGAGAGAGGAGGAATGGCAGGATAACTAAACCCTCCCTACTCCCACAAAGCAGCATGGAAGTGTCCTCCTCTACTTGCACCAACCAGGTGGAGGTCCCTGACACCACCCAGAGCTCTCCATTGTCAATCACCAGTGACATGGCTGACAGCCCCGCCCTCGCTATTGGGGCTGGCTTGTCGCAAAGCACAGCTGTCTTCATGTCTGAGGTCACCACGCTGACAGGGGAGTCAGTTTACTCTGCTGGCCATACCCACCTGCTGGCATCCACCCACGAGAGCACCACTGCTGGCATCCTGTTGGCTGTTGCCCCTGAAAACCAGAGGTTTACATCATTTCCTGGTGGAGTGGGCTTAGGCGAGGGAGGAGAGCTGGTTCTATCCAGCTCTCTAGACTCAGGTGGAGGAGTCAGCCTTCCTGAGACCACTATGACCTTTGATCCTGATTGCTTCCTCAACAATCCCAAACAGGGCCAGACGTATGGAGGAGGTGGAGGAAAGACTGAGGGTTGTAATGGTGATGATGGAGGACTTCACTGTTCTTCTAATGGCTTTGTCTACAACCCAGCCCTCATCAACAACATCAAGACTGAAACTGCACCACTAGAGCAGCCACTGTCTACTCAGAGCAGCTATGTGGGAGAAGGGACAGGCCTCAGTCCCAGCACAACCCTGGAGCAGATGGACTTCAGTGCTGTCATGTCGTCAGCCTGTGTCCCAAGTCTAAGCCAGCCCGCACACCACCCCTCCCAGAGCCTCTTCCTCCAGGCCTCCCCCCAGACAAGCCAGCCCTCCCAGCTCCAGACCAATGGCACTGAGGCAAGCCAGGACTCAGGCGAAGCCCAGGCTTATATAGGCCTAGCCACGGTACCAACAGACTCACCGGTCACCAACGGAGATCCACATACACACCTCCACCGAGCCAGCCCAGACCAGCAGGCCCTGTGTGGACGGAACGTACAGGGGGCAGCAGTAAGCACTTTCCCTCTAACACCGCAGGACACCACGATCGACCAGTCAGGCTGCAGGGGACATCGAGAGGTTGGGGGCTTAGAGAAGACTTCTGAGAATGGAGGAGAGTTACTGCTCAAGCCTGAGGATCCTCATGAGGCTTATGCGAGTGTAGACAACGAGGACTACCTGCAACCCACAGATGACAATGGAGGAGGAGAGGAGGGAGGCGGAGGTAGTGGAGGAGGAGGAGGGGGAGGAGGAGGAGGGGAAAGTGAGATTCTCTGTAATGGTGTAAGCTTGTCAGGGGCCAACAGTTCAGTGGTGGCCAGTCCTCAGTCTATTACTGCTGGTGCAACCATCGAGGGGGCACTCTATAGCTCTCCTCTTCCTCATCAAGGTGGGGGGGTGTCAGCTACAGCAGCTGGAGCGGGAGCGGCCATCAGTCTGGAAGGCTTTGAGGCTTCATTTGGAAGCCAGTTCTCGGATCTGATCAATGATTTCATCTCAGTTGAGGGGTCTGGAGGAGGGGTGGGAGCAGCTGTCACTGGGGTTCTGATGCCCCAGGAAGGGGCAGCAGGAGAGGAGCAGGGCACAGGAGCAGGTCACCTGCCGGGCTCAGAGGTGGAGCAGGGAGCTCTGGGACTGCTCCCAGAGACTGGGAGGCTGTTCAGTGTGACAGACTACTCCCCAGAGTGGTCTTACCCAGAGGTTAGTAAACCCAAAATGATTATCATGCATTATTTATTTACTATTGCTCCCTATAGTAAAACTAGTCCTTCTACCACATGATTGACATGGTAGCTTGTACTTAGTGTTCAAATCATACTCAATGCAATTTGTACTCAGACCACCAGCCTGGCTGTGTGATCATTAAGGAGTCAGAGCATCTCAGACTCAGTTGATTGGATTTTGATGAAATTTCAATATTACCCTGATTGCCGAGGGTGGCTTTATGAATTTACCCATGTACCACTTAGAATATCTCAGTCACCAGTTCTGTCATTGAATCATGATGAAACTTGAGCAAACATACATCTTACCACCAATGTGACAAACAATGATGTGCCAGATGCAGTTAGTACAATTAGTGGAAAAACCTGTCAAAAATAACTTTAATAACTAATAGCATTTGCCCACATGTGCACATATTCAGCTATAATCTTTTTCTGCAACTTTCTTCCAGGATCATTATTATCACATCATACTGATTATTCCACAGTTTTGAGTTTCTTCAAAAAAATCAGCCCAGGCTGATCACATCACTTTTAGAATTAATAAAAAGAAGAAATACAAATGCCAAAAAGAAAACTACTAAATGGCTTTAAAAATGAATATGATTATTTGTTGTTTTTAGTTTCACAAGAGAGAGCACTTGTCAATGTCGTTCAGATGGTTCAGACAAATTAGTTCCACTCAGATGTGAGGGGCTGCTACCAGATCTTTTAGATTCAATGATTTGTCATTAACAAAATAGTAATTTGTTTCTAAATGAAGCAGGTTATAGTATCTGTCAGTTTATATTTATATAATAGAAACCAAAAGGTTACATTTTTAGGCCACTGTGTCTCTGAGGTGTGTTCTCTGACAGATGGAATCGGGATATTTGATTGAAACACATCTGCAGGATCTAAACGTACACTACCACACATATTCACATACTCATGCACACACACACACATCTTCACAGACTTGGAGCAAAGGCAAATCATAACAACAGGACATGGTACTTAACATGCAGTCATGTGCCTTATTCTCTGTGTTAATTCATGCACATTGAACCTTACAGTCAGTTGCAGTTTCCTGTGGACAAATAAGCAGCACTGTGTGGTACAGACCTGAGGCCTGTGTTTGTGTTCTGCAGGGCGGAGTGAAGGTACTGATCACAGGTCCGTGGTTGGAGTCGAGCAGTGAGTACAGCTGTCTCTTTGACCACATCAGTGTCCCCGCTGCCCTCATCCAGCCTGGGGTTCTGCGCTGCTACTGCCCAGGTATCATACCTGTGTGTGCACATGCTCACACTACACACAGTGTGTATCACTATGTCATACACACAAAGAACCACAATTTAAACCTCACCCCAACCTTCACCACACTGATATCCGTAAGCATACAAAGAAAGAGTCTAACAATGTCGGTAGCACATCCTTATTGAATTTGAGATAGTAACTGTGAGGAGATAAAAATCACCCTAACATAACCTATACATATGATATATCCTGCTACATTACGTATTATCAGGCAAACACTCTCTAGCAGGCACATATAGGCCAAAAGTAATACTAGACATTGGCAGTATACAGTGTTGGGGAAGCTACGTCTGACTACAACTAAAACAACAAGCAAAGGATTATTTAACTTGCACCTTTTTAGACCGTTTGACCGACTTGAGCACTTGTCTAAAAAACGGGTGTGGTGTTTTGTTAGTTTTATAACATCTGACTTGTACAATCTTAACAACTACAACAGTCCTCAACTTGCACCTTCTTAGACAGTATGAACAGCTTGAACACTGGTCTCAATGATAGGCCTATATTTTTAATTGTTGAATCTCCTGTTCATACAACACATGAGCAGTCACTGCAAGTTTTACCCAACAGGCAGTTCTGTTTGACTCTGAAAATGTCAGAGCCACCGCTGAAAGCCGCTCATGTACAGCATGGTAACATAAAAATAAAAAAGCTATTCGTTTCAATTTATGGTCCCAAACTGTTTGTAGTCTCAGTAGTTAACTACACAAAAGTAATTTAACTACTTGAATCACAATGTAAATATGGAGACAGTCTTACTAATACCTTACCTGATGTCTGTTTTCAGCCCATGACACAGGACTGGTGATGCTACAGGTAGCTATGGGAGGTGAAGTCATCTCTTCCTCTGTGGTGTTTGAATACAAAGCGCGTGACCTTCCCGCCCTGCCATCTTCTCAACATGACTGGCTGTCTCTGGATGGTGAGAACATTTGATTGTATGTTCTCATCTTGTTGTCTGGTGGAATTCATAAACAAAATGACCACCCAGTCACAGTGTACCTGGATTTTTTATGTATCAACATCCACTACAGACGAGCAAAAAAAGGAGTGTGTGCACTTGAAATATTACATTTTCTGACAGGAAATTAATGTAAATAAATGTAAAGTCCCCACGAGGATTTAAAATGTGTGTGTCTGGGTGTGTGCACATCTGCTTTCTGACTGTCATTGTGCTGCTCTGTTCTGTTGGATGCTCTGTCATGTTGTAAGATGTTTTGTCTACATCCACTGATGTACTGACCTGTATTGTGTCTTTGCTGCTGCTGCCGCCGCTGCTGCTGTCTAGCTCAACAGTGTTCTTCTGCGCTTGCAAGCAGGTTTATGTTGTTTGCATGCAGATTATCCCAAGAAGGGATCTGAACAGTTTTCACACCTTTTTGGTGAGAGGTGTGAGTGAACTTTACTTTTCATTTTCACAGCCATTCAGCATTGACATATGCTTTAGGCTTTGTCATGCTGGACATGTTTGATTATAATGGTGTCCACAGTGAGTGTCTGAATGTTGGAGAGAAATCAGGATTATTTTGTTAGAGCTGTAGATGTTGATTTTGTGAGAGTTAGAGGACAGATATTGGAGGACAGTTTGTTATTTGAGTCAGCTCTGGGGGATAGGTTGCAAATGCCTGCATGGCGCGGGGGTTATCTTCTGTGTGCAAATATATGATGCAATTGCAGTACGAAACACAAGGGTCTCCTTAGCGAGGCATGTCCTGGGTTACTCTGTGTTCGCCCCCGTCTCTGCGTTGCGCAATGCGGCAATGCGGCTCTACAGCCACAGCAGGCTGGCTCTTTGCTGGAGTGTAGGGCAAGGACATCATGGCACAGTCGCCGGTCCATTTCACAGTCTAAATGTGGACACCACTGGTAGTGTGCTGTGCAGCCTCAAGGCGCTATATATAGACTCTGCCTTTGAGTTTCAGTGATGATAGCGAGACTAGGATACGCGCTCTGCCTATTTCCATTCAAGTACTTAGTTTGGCCTCAAATGTACAACAAATACTCACTGCCTGAAAAAAAATAGAAAGAGATGAATAATTATAGCAGATGTGCGCCAGCGCACGACTTTATTACATGTTATTGCTCCAGTTTTATTCAGTCTCTTGCTGTTCCGATGACGACCGAGCCTCCTGCATCTCCGAGTCTGGCGGGCGGATTTGAAGGGCTGCTCTCCCAGACACAACGTGGAGACTGCTCTCTCTCTCTCTCTTTCTCTCTCCCCCCTTTCTCTCCCTCCCTGCACGTAGTTGTGTTTTGCTCGGTCGGAGTAGCATTATGTGAGTCGCACACTTCAAACTAGCGAGTTGAGCAGAAGCGGGAACAAAGAGAGCAGCAGATAGAGACTCGCTGTTGGGGTTCGTAGCATGTTTGATTTTAAACTACTGATAACTTCAAAACGCGCTCCTTTATTTGCCTTCAGGTCTGCTTTGTTTGTAGCGGAGTTAAGTTTTTTTCGTTTTGGTGCTGTAGATGAACATAAATGTGTCTGTTGTCTACATTTCGACCTAATACCTCTAAAGTCGAGAGCTACTTTTCCATTTCATGTTTCAGTCAAAATATTTCAGCATGTGTGGCGCTCAGCCTGTCGATTTGAGACAAAGGGACTGTAGAAAGTCCTCACGTTGTTTGCACGCTAGATGCTTGTACCAAAAGGCACGCGAGAGCCTACGAGAATTGTTGTTGCCACTGTGGTTTAACGGTTTTGGTTGATCCTGTTCAGATTCAGCACCACAGACGTGGACAGCGCCACTGAACGCCATGACAACAAATGAAGGGATGCTAATGCAGAGGCCTAGATACAGTAATAACAGGCCTTCAGTACAGACACGGGGCGTGCGTTGGATCACTCAAAGCTGCAAAACACAAAGAGACTACGTAAATAACATACATATAGAACATGTTTACATTTTTAGATGAGCATGTTTACTACTGAAAATGTGTTTTTATGGTCCCTGTGCCAAAACTGTGTTTCAGTAGATTGTTACTTTTGACAAAGACCCGAATATGTTTGCATCAAATGAGTTTGTGAACTGGAATATATGTAGAACTATTAAATGCCTTGTAAGAAAAAACTGTTAAAAAGCTATTCACTTGAAATTTTATGCCAATATAGTGGACCTGGTTTTTCTTTAACTCCTATATTTAAGCCACTAGCTCTATGTGTACCAAACTTATATTACTAATTCTTTTTCAACTTTCATCAAGGTTTTTGCAAATGTTTAATTGAATATGAGTATTGAAAGATTGCTGGATCAAAGTAGATGTTACTTCATAGTGTGTTTTTTTGTGGCAGTCAATACTGAGAGCCCATGCAGAGCATTAGTGGGAACAGGAAAAGAGTTCAGAGTTGGTCGGCAACTCCACAGGTCTCCAGTACAACTAAAAGTAATCATCAAACAAAGTTTGAGAAGCAGCTGAATTGAATTTGTATTCCAGAGCAGGGCAATAATTCAAAGAGGCACAGCCTTTATGGAAGCTGGAGGGCAGAACAGTTTTTTACTGGTCACTTAACCCATCTACTTAATTAATACACTCAAAAACAATTTAGAAAATAATGTATTAAATTAGCATTTAAATTATGTGATTAAAAACTATTAGTAGAGAGATAATTGCATTCTATTGACATGAGTAATACATTCAGTCATTTTTAATGAATTCCTAAGTCTCCTAAGGAGGAGTTTCCACTGTGGCATGTAAGGCAGGTACATTAGGGAACTGTGAAATGGAAAATGACAGGAAGCTGCAATAAAAAAAGAAATTAAAGGCTGTGTTAAAGCAATTTTATAGGCATATTTCATATTCAATAATGTATTTGTTCATTAAGACAAGGTTATTACGGACCATAATTGCCCAACTTCAGTGACTATTTTTCAACTCTATTCACTTTAATATTTTAATGTATCAGTTAATGGGGTTATTATAATTAACCACAAAAAATTTCCTTGCAGCAGAGGCCACTTCCTGTAATTCCTCTCAACCTTTTTTCTTTTATTGTTCTATAAGCATTACATGCTTATGTGACCAGAAATCTGCTGTACACGTTCTTTTTGTGAATGTACGTGTGCTGTTATGCTTTTGTATTTTGTATTGTAAATGTATTTGTGTTTGCATTTGTAATGAGTGAAGACAGCTGCTTCCTCTGTGCTTGACAGCTAAAATACTGGAGCATTTTGCTTTGTATTCAGATGAGCTGTGTTACTGAAAAACTTTGCTCCCTTTCTGATTGGTAGAGGGTTGAGCCTGAGCGTACTGTGTCACTGTCATGGCTCCACCCTCTCAGATTGGCTTGTGTGCTGCACACGGCAGAAAGAAAAACAGGAGTGAAGTGAGAGGAGAGAAAAATAGAGAGACTGAGTGAGAGAGCAGCAGGTGGGATGACATAATGTGCAATGCAGCAAAACTGCTGCAGTTTTGAAACAAGTGGTCACATTCACATACAGCTGTGCCACAGACATGTACAATCTACATTTGTCATAAGATGCGTGCCCTTTCACACAAACACAGACACTCACAAGCACACACAATTTTGCATAGGTCCCACGTTCCCATTGTTGGTGAAGGGATTTATTGGATTTCAGCCATGATTTATTTTCTAGCATTGAATCCCTTGGAAAAGAGTTTCTCCCTAAATCTCTCTAAATAGGGCTTACTAAAACATTATATTGATTTGCTTAAATGCAACAAACACCTAGCCACCACTTACAGTTGTATATGTCTGCCTTAATTTCTGTAGATACACAGTTCAGGATGTCCATCTTGGAGCGCCTGGAGCAAATGGAACAGAGGATGGCCGAGATAACCAATCAGAACCCCAGCTCCGAAACCATGGCAACCAAGGGCAGCGGAGTGGAGGGAGGAGGAGCCACTGATCAGCAGTCTCAAGTAAGACATGAAGAACTGATTTAGTTAGGGTGAAATACTCAGCTACGTAATCTGAAAATGTATCAAGTGAGCAGGCAAACAAAATGTAGTTAAAGCAAGTCTTTAAATTTGCATTTGAGTTATTGAGATAAAATTGGATGACTGTAGCCCAATGATTTAAACTCCAGCTGTTGTTTTAATTTTGCAAAGAAATCATCTAAACCTGTACAGCAGTATATTCAATTATAGTAACACCTATACAACATAATACAATCAAGCTCAAGATCACCAGCAACTTCAGATTTAGAAATGTGTTTAATCCACTGTGTGGTATTTTATTATATTATACAGTATATGGAAAGATGTTGTTTATATTCTATGACTTCATAGCAGCTGGATCATGTCACACTGCCACCTAGCTCTTAAGGAGTCAGAGGCTATTTAAATACTGTTTGAAAAATCAACAAAAATGACATAAAACTTTGAGGTCAACAAAGAATTGCATGCTTAACTCACTATGCCCTCTTACTCTCCAACCTTCCAGATTACTCCTGATCAGGGTTCATTTGAGGGTCGTGTGGTGGTGGTGTGTGAGAAGATGATGTCTCAGCCATGCTGGGCTTCTTCTACTCAGCTCGTGCACAGTAAGAACTCCAGAGGAATGACCTTACTACATCTGGCTGCAGCTCAGGGCTATGCAGGGCTCATTCAGACACTTATTCGCTGGCGGTGAGTAAGACACAAACATGACACACCGTTAGGAATGCACAGATTGTGCTAATTTACTTTTGTCATTTTGCTCTGCAGCACAAAGCATGCTGACAGTATTGACCTTGAGCTGGAGGTGGACCCTCTCAATGTAGACCACTTCTCCTGCACTCCACTGGTGAGTGACAGATTTTTTTATGTGTATTTTCAGTGCATGTGTCTTTCTTTCCATGCCTCTGTGTGACTTGTGTTTTCATTGATCCCTCCAGATGTGGGCATGTGCTCTGGGCCATACTGAGGCAGCACTGGTGCTTTACCAGTGGGACCCAAGAGCTCTGGCTATTCCTGACTCACTGGGGCGCTTGCCACTCAACATTGCTCGATCCAGGGGCCACACCCGATTGGCTGAGCTCTTAGAGCAGCTGCAACAGACTCCTCAAGCTCCGGGCCAGCCTGCTGACACCTGGATGGACAGGTGGAGAGGAGAGTCACAGACCAGTGGAATAAGCAACAGCCCCACTCCAAACTCTAACATAGGTGGAAAACCCCATTGTTTTGTGGTTTATCACCAACGGGAAGGAATTATGTTAACATTCAGTTCAACCAAAACACATAAAGTTCCCAGCTTAGCACTAGTGGTATGTAGCCAAACTGGTGTTTTCAGTTACATTTGCAAAGGTTTTATTCCACGATTGAGACTTGGTTTATAGCCGGTTAGCTTAACTTAGCATAAACAATAGATGCAGCTAGTTTAACTCTGTCCAAAGCTTAACAGCACAGATAATACACAGACCTCTCTGTGGACAGTCTAAAATTAACCATGGCAAGCTGTTTCTAGGTGTAAGTGGAGAAGTTACATTTATTTTTGTTTTGGGTGAACTGACCCTTTAGTAAATTAGTATATCCAGTGTGGTAGTGATAGAAGTTTACATTATATAACCTGCTCTTATTTTCCACCATCTTTGTTTTCCCAGAGCTGAGGAGAGCCAGGACAGAGAACCAACAAGACAACCAGAACCAGAGCTGGAGCCAAACAGGACATAGAGGCCCACAAGAAACCCAGGGAGAACAGGGAGGCCCTCCTCCAGCTAAGAGATGCAGACCCAGCCCAGACACCCAGCAACATCTAGCAAGCTCACCTCCTGGCAACCACACCCTCAGCTCCCTCCTCAACTACTCCCCAAGTCCTAACCCTCAATGCTCCCCACCCCCCAACACCCAACAAATTCAGCCTTCTAACATCAGCTATCAGAGCGCACCTCCCGCCAGCACCTGCCGTAACGAGCCTAGGCTTCCCAGCACCCCATTCTCCCACCTGCAGGCCAGGATAGGGGGATCTGGAGGGGACATCAGATGGAGTCTGCGGCAAACTCTGGGTCAGCGTAGCCTAGCCAGGAGGGTTCTAGGAAAAGAACGACTGGCCATTCACCTGCACCAAAGAGTGCTGTCTGACAGGGGAGAGGAGACAGAACTGCTGACTTATCAGGACTCTGAGGACTTGCAGGTATGAGGAGCAGACTTGTAGCAGCAGTTCTGATCCTGTTCCTTGACCAAAACTGAACTGTTTATGCTGTATGTGGTGTATGATGTATACAGCTTGCTTGCATGTGTGACATGTTTTTGATAAAATGAAACAATACATTAAAAATCTATGAAAACAACTCTCCCCAAACTTTGACCCTCAGTGCGAATAAGGTCAAATTCCCATGAAATTTGTCATTGTAAGAAGGGCACCTGGAGTAATTGTGTTACTTCACCATTCACTTACACACACACTAATATGGTCACATGCACTTATAAGAAAGGGAAATAGGCACACATACTAAATTTTTACTGGCAAGAGCTTAGGTAAATGGCAATAAATATAAAAGGTTTTTACTTTGGACATAGCAATTTGTAGTACTTGTTTATCTAATCACAACGATAAATCAGCTTCAATGAAAGTATTAGCAGCAATAAAACCTCTATGATGATGTACACTCTATGATGCAGTGAAATATGATAAACAGGACAGTTCAAGGCACCTAACTGTTAGAATTACCCAGATGTCACAGCCAGCATGACGATAGGATTAAACATTCAATACATGATCAATCTTTGCAGTTTTGCTCAAACATAAACATAAACCACATATCAGAAACATTCAAAAATCAAGTGGTGATGATAGTGCACAGATTTAGCTTCTGTTTAGGAAATTAAGTAAAAATCACTTTGCACTTGCCCACCTCTAATTATAATTGTACATTAAATACAAAGAGTTGAGCATCATTTGCATGAAAACAAATGTCAAAATATGTAACAACTGCTCTGCGTGTGTTGCAGATGGACATTATGATGCTAGCGGATCACATCACGGAGGCTTCGACTGGTAGGCTTAAGCAGCAGGCGATGGAGACTGAAACAGACTCTGGGAAGGTGGGGATCAGCAGTGATGTGAAGTTACTGTCTGATTACCTCAGTGAGGTGGAGAGGTATGTGAAAGGATTCCTGAATTTGCCACATTTCCTTAATCTAACCCATCAAATAGCATTAACCTTTTTTACTATAAACCTTTTCATTTGCTCTCTGCTTTCCTCTAGGTTTCTAAACTCCAAGGCCCATACTCCTAGCCCAAAAACAAAGTCCCTCTCAGGGCCCGAGGAGCAGCAGAGTCCTCTGGCTAAGCAAGCTCCATCCTCCCCCTTTGACTGGAGCTCCTTCCTTTGTGCAACTATGAAAGAGGAGACCTTGAAAACTGACTCCTCCTGTCTAGCCATGACTGAAGCAGAGCAGGGGGAGCTGTATGAGACCATCAGGCATGCTCTCCACTCCCTCAGAAAACACAAGGTATTCATGAACTTTTGCTTTTTAGAAAAATGTTAAGTTTCCCCTAGAGACTGCAAAATAATCTGTTGCATGTTGCCAGTGTGTTTTTTTTAAGACTTGGCTCTGGCATTTGTTCAAATGCTCTTCCTCTCCAATTATTTTGTTAGTAGATCACAATAACTTGAAAAAGTTTAAGATGACTGTGAACTATTTAACATATACTGTATGGTGTTTATGCTAACACTGAATATCACTCCTTCAGGGTCCCATTCAGGAACAACGCAAAGAGATTGCAGCAGTGATTCAGCGCTGCTATAAGAAATACAAGCAGGTAGAGCTTGTTGGTTGAGCATTTTTCCTAATTATGGATACACCAATCTACTACCTTCTATCCTACAGTATCCTTAAGTACTACTGTAAATCTTATTTTCATATGTAATTCAGATGGAATTGATTCAAAACCAAATATTTTTAATTAGCATAATCATGTAATCACTATCTGTGGCTCTATATAGAACCATTAATACAGTTTCTATAGAGGTCTCTGATACCATAAACTGTCATTATGGAAAACATTGTTCTCACAGTTTTTAGTTCTTCCGTGTCAGACAGCTTAACATTATCGGTTTATGTATTAATGTGAAAATTAACCAGTCACAAAACAAATCCCAGCTGTATTCAGAGTTGAGAGTTGAGAATGCAGAGAGACACATGTGTAAGCACAGAAGTTATTTGAGGACTTGGTTTTCAGTCACTTCAAAATGAGTTTTCACAAGATTCACCTTCTGTTTTGGTGATTTCTGGGTGCTTGCGGTCTTTCTAACAGTTTTTAATCATTATGATGAAAAGTTACAGCTGCCAGGTTTAAGTTAGAGTATAAGATTATATGTACTGTAGACACTGCATCAAGCCTAAAATAGTTCACTTCATTAAGTTCACCTATATAGGTTCACTGCATTTTCAGTATATTGTTGAGTTCATCTATTTTGAGTTCATTTATCTATTTTTTGTCACTTTTTACATTTGTAGCACTGATTTAGAAATAAAATTATGATGTTTATATATTCAGGATTCAACATTTCAAAGGTATGCGTAATAATAGAAGGGTTTGCTGTTTTCTCTCTCAGTATGCACTTTATCAGAGGATGACCTTGGCAGCCATCCTGATCCAGAGTCGTTTCCGGAGTTTCCATGAGCAGAGGAAGTTCCAACAGAGTCGTAGAGCAGCAGTCCTCATCCAGCAATACTACCGCTCTTACAAACACTCCCTCAGGTACTTCACAAACATGCACACTCACACACACACACACACACACACAGGGCTTAATTATGCAGATATGTCTTACAGCCATGTCTTTGCCTACAGCAGCCTCCTAACTAAAAAACAGAACCAGGCTGCTCGCAAGATTCTGAGGTTCCTGCTCCGATGCCGCCACAGGTGAGGCACGAAGTCTCCATACGCTGTCAAACTCCACTGCACACACACCCAGGGACACACACTCATACATAATTACTGGCACACACTTGCAGCCCACTGACACACCTGCGCTCACTACATTGGTGCTAATAGTTGATGTTGTTTTACTGTTCCTGTGAAGCCCCTTGATGGACCATAGGCCTCTGAAACGGGTGAGTCTTCTCTCTCTCTCATCTCTCTCCTTCTCTCCTGGTGGCTGATGCCTGTTTGCATGTCAGCAGAGGGAGGGGGAGAGGAGATCCTGGATTATCATCCTTCACTCTCACTCTCTCTTCCCTCCCTATCTCCCTTCCTCTCTCTCTCTCTCTGAGGACTGCTGAATGATGTCGGTACCTGTGCATGAATGACAAATAGGTAGAGGAGCGATTCTTGCATATGTTCTTCCTGGGGGCATGTTCTGACTGACATCACTAGGAAAGTTTACGTGTCTTGCTTGGCCTGCTAGTCTTTTTTTCTCTGTGCTTTGACGGGTGGGGAGGAGAGCAGGATGGGGTGTGTGTGTGTGTGCTGGGTTGGAAAAGTTGAATAACTTTTCCTGCTGCTCTGCCTTTGGATATAAAAGTGAAAAAACAAACACTACCAAAGATGTACACTAAATTTGACTGAGTGTCTCTAATGTGTGTTTGGTTTCTCCCCAGGGCCAGAGAGCAGAGAGCGGCCAGGGGTCCTGAGAGCCCATCACCAGGCCCCACACACAGCCCCCTCAGCCTGTGAGCAATCTGTACACCCTCCCAGCCCTTCTGCCTTTCCTTTCTCCTTTCCTCTATGCTTCCCCACCACCTTCTGACCTATCCTCTTCTTTCCTCCTCTCCTCCCTTCTCTCTCATGTTCTCTCCCCTCTTCTCTTAAGAGGGAAAAAAACTCTTCCCAGACAGACTGAGGACAGGATAGGTGTCCATCATGGCAGCTCAGACAGACAGACTGATGGGTAGAGCCCAGGGACCTGGCTCTGCCCACAGCACTGATCCTCCTCCACAGTTTCACTGGGAGGCCATCACATTAACCTCATGGCATTCTTTGCACTCTTCATGGGTATGTTTCTTTGCAAGGAAAAGTCGACGAGTCACACGAGAGAACGCAAGAAGCACCTGGCAATAGCGTCCTGCCATTCGTGGCAGCAACAGGATGTACTGAAAGGCACCGGTGATGAACAGCTGGCTCAAGATAAAAGCTACTTTGACATGCAGAAAATATACAAAACCTGTTGAGTTTTGTATCCAAACAGTGATCCATGAAAGGAAAAAAAAACATAAACCAAAAGACTCACATCTATGTTGCATTTGCATGCAAGGTTCTTTCGCTTATTCCTCCTCTCCATCATCCTGAATTGCTACAGTGGCAAACCATTCTGCTGATTCAGTATTTCATAGTATCACCAACCACTCTGACTCACAGGCTCACAAACCTATTAATCAGTCACAAGTTCAAAAGGGGAGGAACTGCACTTGAATGTATGAGGGACGCTGTTAGATAAAGGGTCGGGGTCTGAATAACGATGTCTTAATTTGTTACATGGACTTTGTATGGAGTCGTTCTCAGAGGCAGCACTTTGCGTGCCTGACGTGGTGTGTCCGTGTTTGTTCAATTCAATGCATGTGATTGAGCTACAAGCTCCTGCATGCTTGCCAAACTGCTTTAGTGTTGTTTCTTTTGTATTTCTATGTGTAGTTGTGTCTCACTTATGTCCTCATCAACTTATCCTTGCCCTGTGTAATGTGAACTGTGTAAGGACAAAAGTCTTATTTTGGGTGCTTTTTTTACTTTATTTATTTAAGGTTCTAATTATGTATTTAATTGGCTCAAGAGAGATTCAGCTTGAGACTGGTTTCCCCCCTTGTGTGGTAAAATATGACATGTTCCAATGGTTAAATGTCTCTGTTAGTGTGTTCTTTGCGTGAACCTCTAAATCCTAACTGTGGTTTTGAGGAGAGAGTCACATACCATTGCCTTGACTTCTTCTTGACTCTGAGAGGTCTCTGCTTGCTCTGTACAGGACATGGGTCCTATACCTGCCCCTATCCAGGGCACTGGTCCCCATATTACCCCATACGGGGCGCTCAAATCCATATTTTGGACTATTGCATATTCCTGTATATAAACTGACGAGGTAAGGGGATACGAGGACCCTGAAACTTTTTCATAAGAGGACTGTATTTAAGATTATAGATTATTTTACTCCCATAATGAGAAGTTAAGATAGAGACCTGGGTACACAGGATGGCTGTATTGCTTGTAAATAATGTAGATATTAAAAACGGAGTAATGTGCATGAGATTTAAGACAAACAGCAAAAAGAAACATGTTAGTGGCTACGGACTGTGAGAGGATTTTAACCGCTTCACTTTAAGAGTATCCAGTGTAAGTGTTACTGAAAAGAACCTTTTGTTAAAAGCATGCAACTGAAAAATCTAATGTTAGAATTATAAGTGGGAAAAAACAAAGGTAGCTGAAACAATGACTTTTCAGACAAAACATTTACACTATGTGCTTTTGTTTCTTGGCTAGCAAAAATTAAACCCCCTTTTCCCAGTAGTGCCAATTATTATGAATGCTACTTTGCCTAACAGTATGTTATGTTAGGGAACCCAAGATCCAGAAGATATCAGTAAGATCCACAAAGGCAACATGCAGACAATAAACAGTAGAAGAGATCTAGTACTAGCTCAACCATAGACCTCCTACAGATTCTGAAGTTTGTCTGAGGCAGACTTACATATAGATGTTGATGATGATGGTGGTGATGGTTAAGATGCAAGTATGAAAGTGATAATAATGGTGATGAAGATGATCATTTTAATGTGAATGCAGTGACTGATGACCCAAAAAAAAGGGAAGAGGGCACTACATTCTTTACAATGTGGTTGTGCTTCAGCAAGATGCTAGCTTTTATTACGGCCATTAATCACACCTACAGCGAATCCAGCCTGGCCTCCAGTCGAAGCTTTCCATCGTCAGACAGAATGTCTCCTCCCCACCTTTTACATGTCATTTGACTAATTTTTCTTTTCTTGTTATCGTCTTTGTCATTATTCTACAACGTGTATTTTAGACTTCTGGAAAGCTCTGCTTAGAAAGTGCCTGCTCAATAACAGAAAAGTGCAAGCTGATATCAGGAAATAATTATTGTATGTCCTCCAAAAGGTTGCCAGTTACCTGTTTATTTTCCTAAATTGTGTGTTAAAAATGAACTCAAGGTGTTAAACTTGATCTGACTCCAAGTTAGAAGCACTAGTTTGTCAGTGGTGTGAATGAATGCTCATGGCCTGATTGATGCTATTTGTTGCTTTATGAGACAAACCAGTAATTACAGTATCACTTTATGCCCCACTTGTGTATGCATTTTACAGTATTAGAGGAAGAAAACCATAGGATCCTGCCTGTATGTATGAAAGGCACTGTCACAAGTCTATTCAGCACCCCAGTGGCGCAACATGCATTTTCTTGCATGGACTCACTTTTCTCAAAAATGTTGCAGTATACAAACAAAAACATAACCCAGCAGTTTTCCAGAGGACAAGACAACTGTCATACACACTTTATTTCTTCATCTCACTCTCTCACAACTAGCACTCACACATGTGCACATACAGTCAGACACAAATACAGGCATTCAGATGCACAAAAAGGCCCCACTCTTTCTCTCTGTGCT
>NW_018127898.1:2780681-2794958 GCF_001952655.1 Monopterus albus | reverse complement strand
TTGGGAACAATTAAATCTCTCCCTTAGATTTTACTCAGGGTTGAAGAACAGAGAGATGGTATGTGGAGAGTAATGATGGCTGACACAGAGTTGCACCACTGGTGACTGAGTACATTTGTGTATGCATATGTACTGTATGTGTAGATGTTAGTAGTGTCTGTTAGGGATACTCCAGTCGTGTATTCACTATTTAGTATCCACACATTTTCAAATCACATTCCTAACTGACAAGCTCCTTCAGTCTCATCTGGTGAAGCAGCAAATGCGATGTGTTTGCTTCTACGCTGTATCTTGCATTACTTTTTCTACAAGAAAGAATGTCCAAGTCCCTTATTTTGTAGGATTTAAACTAAATAGAAACTAAATTCAAGGCAAGTGATAAGTGATATTTCTATTTGTACACTTGCCCTGGTCTTAAATGCACAAGTCTTAATAGAAACAATTCTTAAAGAATGTAAAAATAGGTAACAGCCAAGTAGCACCCTGATTTTCTTAATTTAAAAAAAGGCTCAGAGACAGCAAAGTGACACATTTACAGTTAGAACATCTCTATTTTGTGTGTTTCACATGTTTTCAGAATTTTCATCATACTGAGAGACAGCCATGGTTAGGACAGCACTGTCAGGAGCTTTCATGCTACGGTATCACTTCAGCCTCCTCTTAAACTGCCCCTCCTCTCACATCAGCACAACTGAAGAGCACTGCTTTGAACTCCTTTATATATCGTGTACAGACACACACATACATGCACTCACACAGACACACTAAACCTCCACATGATTGCACTTATCAGTACACACAGAATACACACATACATTAAACTAAACAAAAGGATTGCAGAAAATCAATTAATATGTTCACGTTTTTGGAGAGGATGGTGACTGTAAAAAGAGTATGTAGTGTAGAAAAAAAAAAGTACTATTGCCATAGTAGACAGCTGGTAGACATGCGCAGAAATGCCTCTGTTCTCATAAGTCCACCTAGAAATAAACAGTATTCCCTTTCAGGCCTTGTTTTGAGAGAGCGTGGCCAAACATCACATTGCATGCTAGAATGGTAGACCCTATAGATAATCTATGGCTAGACATTCTCCTTGCCTCCCCTCTCTCATTTCCTGCTGTATTCCCACCCTGCCTGCCGTTGTGTTCTCCATGCCTATCTCAGTCTTTCATTTCTCTTTTTTTCGTAGCCTAGTTTTTACTTTTGTTTTACAAATGTGCATGCATAAGCATCACTAAATTGTTGATGTTTTTAAAAGAATATTTTGTTGCTGAGGCCATGCAAAGTGTTTTGAATATTGCCCTTATATGTGGAAAATGTCTTCTGAATGCTTTACATAATTTCTGCTGTAAAATGAAATCAGAATAAAAAGAAAATTTGCACTTTAAGTTATTTCTTGTCTGATATTTATTTCTTTCGTGACCTGCAGACTCTACAGGCTGCAAGGGGTAAATTACTGCACTTTTATGTATGTACTAAAAACACAACAATTCCATGAAAATCACTTTTTAAAAGGATCTTTTTTGTGTGTTGTCCACACAGATTTGCACTTTTTCTAACATGTTAGACATATTAAGTGAATTAACCTTACAAAATAACCAGTTTTGTTATTTTGTTTTAAATTAAAATCAAACTTTTGAAAAAGGAAAGTAGAATTGTGTGGTTAATGTGCTCATTTTCCATTTTACTTTTTCTGTCTTCGTGTGAAAACCATCAAAACGGACGTTTAAGCGTGGCTTGGAATTTTCACAGTAAAAGCTCTGTTGTGTTTGCTGAGCAATTCAACAATTTCCACTGACTGCAAGAGCTAAGGCACGATGGGAGACACCTGATCTGAGAGCTGATTGGTTTAGATGCTGAATCAACAACATGTTTTATACAGATGTCATTTCTTGTATGACTGCAGCAGTTGGGATTTCATTTGTTGCTATTTGCACTTTGACGGTTTATTCTTTTAACAGAATAAATATCAATGATGTTGGCTTTTATCAGTGAGAGAAGCTGAATACAGTCAGCTTACAGTACACTGTATATAGGCCTAGTTCTCATATACTGCAGACAGTCTGTGATTGTTCTGCTGTGAATATTATTGAATGAGTTCCTGAAGCCTTTGGCAAGTGGGTTGTGAATATTCTCAAAATGACATCGAGGTGAAGCAGCAGCAGGCTGTATATCTAAAAGATCAATAATGGCTGTGAATTTATTAATGCAAGCAGTTTTATATCAAGCCTGGTCAGCTCAAATACAGCAGCAAACTGATATGATGACCACTTTATATGAGAAATGTAGCCCATATACATTTTCACACACATATTTCAGTAATAACCTTTATAACGGCATTTATCAAGATACAACGTGCAGCTTATGTGTGAAGAATACTGAGTTTATCTAATCTAGCCATTTAACATAACAAAATGATCACACATTTGCCTCAGATGCCAAAACAGAATTTAAATGTAATCTAACAGATTATCTATGGGCTGAATGAGCACCTGAGAAAGCCAGTATCCCAAATAGTGGTACAGCCAATTAATCTAATGTGTCAGAGTATAAAGTGAGCACAGAGTAACAGGCAGCCTCAGACCAATCTCAGGCAGAATTTATCCCAATAACCAAAGTAGTAAAATGCCTGACTTATACATTGACTACATGTGACCCTGGTAAATGGGCAAGGGGCATGAAGAAAGATGGTTAACAACTAAACTCCTCCTAGGACATGAGACAAACTAACACAGCCGTGGTGGACATGATGGACAGACAGAGAGAGAGAAAAAGTCAAGTCCCTTCGATACTTCCTTTAGGAGTGTATCTGGAGATCTTACAATAGTAAACTGGTCCCACATCATCGAGGTAGTCAGATGGTTAGCAGCCGAAACCCCTCCACCTGTATGACAGAAGCAAAAACAAAAGACATATACTGTAGGTTGCCATGTTGTAAAAGAGAGTAAAAAGCCACCTCCTTTCAGTCCGCATCTTATAAGTATCCTGTCCTCATCTTACGAGTGTCCTACCATGCAGCCATGCCACAACCAAAACTACTTGTTGTGGTGTCTCATGTCACACACCTGTAGTAGGCAGAGGCACGTTATGGTGTGTTGAAGGACGAGATTGTCTGAACAAAATTTACTTTCACAAATGTTTAGTGCCTTACCATTTTTTTAGACACTCATGGCTCCATCTACCCATAGGAACAGATAGGCAGACATCCAGACAGACTGACACAGACAGAAAAGAACATGCAAACAAAAGATGAAGGGACAAACGGAGAGAAATAAATACAAGTGTGCATAAACAGAGACTGAGACAGAAATATAAGAAGAGAAAGACATATGTAAATGTGCAGACACAGAGAAAAAAAGTTTGCTAGACAAATACACAGATGAGGTGGGGCCCCCTCACTAGCTAGGTTCTTCAGAGGATCCCAGAGGAGGTTTCAGTCCAGATTTGCCAATTCACTGGTGGAGAAGGTGCTGTATGAGCTTAAGGCAAAAAGGAGTTCTTGCCTTGCACAGGTTTAAAAGAATCCCCAAAACAAACACGAAAAAAGGATGGCAGGTCTAGTCCTTCAGTGAAATAATCCCCTGAAAATGTTCCATCTCTTCAGTCAGAAAATGGTAAGACAGTGCCACAACACTAGGGTAGTCAGATGGTTAGAGACTAACTGGGGCTGGATCCAAGGCTTGTTGCATACAAACCATGTTTGTATAATGAAAGCTTCTATTCAAGAATTTGAATCTTTTTTAAGTTTGGGGAGGGCAACACAGTACATAGTCAACTACTGGGAGGGTGTGGTGCCCACATTTTCTGAAAACAAACAGGCTGCTGTTCACCCTTCTATTGGACTCCTCGTGTTGTTTTGTTAATGTGCCACAATTAACTGTGTTTTCAGGTCGCCAGAAGCGTTTCATGTACCGGATTTAAATGTAACGGAAACCACGCCCATTTGGCACAAACCGCACCGTGCCGGTGAGGTTTAGGAACGCACCATTTGGTATATTCTACTTACGTCACGTCCATTTCTTTTTTACCGTAAAAATGTTGTTTACCTTTTCCCATGATGTCAAAAACATCCCCAGATGTGAGTCGACTAAATATTCTGACCACGAAGTCATCTTAAACTGCATTTAAACAATTACATTTTATTTCAACATCATAATTACTTTTTTCATCTTAATATTAAATGGCGCTCCTCTCTGTGTGCATTACCTGATAAATCAATCCTTATTACGGTAGTAACCGGAAATTACGTAGGATTTGCAGCTGATACAAGGACGTGGTTTTTTCCGGTAAAAAGTGGATTTTACAGCTTCAGGACCGACGGTTTTACAGTAGAGTTAGTTACGTTTTAATCAACAAATGTACATATTTTTAGTACCAGATGTTTTAATTTAGTAGTACAATGAGGCCTTTCAGTTTTTCTTCTGGAAACTCGGCGCTGTAATGTCTTCTGATGCTGCCTAGCTGTCGCTCGACTTAAGAAACAATGCAGGCCTAGCTAACAGCCATCGTAAGCTAATCGGATAACGCTGTTCCAGCAGACTGCGGAGGGCTTTAAACCTTGGGCGAAGCCTTTTTCCACGCTGTTATAACGTTAATCCCGGTATGTAACAACAGTTTTGTATTTTGTGTTGCGTTTCATGCAGTCGGTGTATTCTAAAGTAACTTTATTTTTGTGACATTAGCAACTGATCGTTTAACGCCATTATTCCAGAAAGTTCAAGCTCATTGGCTTGTTAGCATTGGCGTGAATATTAATATTAACAGTTGCCTAGTTGGTTTGAGCTTTAAACTCTGTCAGTGGGGTTTAATGTTACAGATGGCGATGCTGCACAATGACAGCTAAGAGTATAATCAGTTTACTGATCTGTTAGGTTTAATGATCATACTTGATAGCAGTGGCGATCACAGCCTTTTCAGTACGGTCTGTCTCAGCGGCCCAACGTCGCTCTTGTCTGGATCACACACCACACAGTTATTTTCACACACACGGTCAATAAACGCGTATCGACTTTGGTTTCCCGTTCCGTTGGAATGAGACTTGTCGGAAAACGACAGGGGTTAGTGGTTTAATTTATATGGTTGCGTTACAGCAGAAGTCATTTTTATGGCTTGCATTATGTAACAATGAAATATCATATCCTTCCTATAGAACAGAAACGCATACATCCCATTTCCAAAGACAGAACTTCCCTATATCCCCGTTTCCACCCCACCCAAACTAAAGAAAGAAAAAGGAAGAAAAAACGAGACACTGTACAAAGACACCCATCAGTGTGCCTCCAGCTCATGTGTCTGCTGAAACATTTATGATAGTAATATACCTTCTTACTTACTGTCTGCATCAGAGCTGAAACAATCGATCATGTGGTTGATCAACAGAAAATTGGCCAAAGTTATCATCTACCCTTGTGAGCTCTTTTTGACATGTAATCAGCAAACTGAGCAATTAAAATAATTTGTGGACCTGCACCACCCTCGTCCATCCTTTGAACACTTTTACAGCATTTACCGGTTAATTTTCAGTTGATCAACTAGTTGATTATTTAACTGATTGTTCAGCACTTGTTTTGGATTAGACTGATTTATGGCGGTGTTCGACTTTATGGTGATTTGGGAGTCTTCAGCTTATGATCCAATTGAAGTGTTTTGCACCAACTGCAACTTCTTTGGTCAATTCTGATTGCAGATTCAGATTTTTTTCTAACAATTGTAATTGGCAACATACATAGACATTTTTTGTAGCTTTTCTTTAATGAAAAATTGAGTTGTAATTAAAAAATAAAACGTATTCTTTCACTCCACCTCCAATTAGAAAAGAAGTGCAATATATATACTTCTCCAAATAAAAACAAGTGCAACAGTTAATGGAACACTGTTCTTTTTTTAAGTGTGTGTAGTTTGTATTAGCCACTTTACCACAGGTTTGATATACTGTACATATACATGCATTTCATGCGTAGCCAGTAACTCCCTCACCTTGTACTATTTGTCAGATATTTGGATGTAGTTTCCCCTTCTCCAAGGCGTTTCTGTAGCTCCTCTGTGCACTTTTTGAAACAGTGCACCAATGAACACACACACACACACACGAGCACTTTTTGAAACAGTGTACCAATGAACACAGACAAGAGCGTGAACCTCCCTCAAGGTGCACACGAGATGCTACACCTTTGGTCTGTGCCACTGTGTGTGTGCGACGTGAACTGTCAAGCCTAATTTGATTGACACAGAATTGGAAATGGAGTGATCAGCCTTGACAGGTGACTGGCCATTTCCGATCTCCGTCAATCGATCAGTGCATCTCTAGTTGGCGTTCTAATATTTAGTCTACACTCACTGATCTAAATAGTCTGAACTGTCATATTAGACAATAAACTGTGTAGCCTATATATAGCAGTGCATCAACACTGATCACAAGGATTAGTTGAGTGTGATATCATTTATAATTTTAGGCATTAAATTATTCTTTTAGGTAGTTCAGGGTCTTTTTGGTACATTTGTCTAATTCTTATCAATCTCTTTTCAGCTATGAGTTCTCAGCTGCAGGTTTTCTCTCCCCCCTCGGTGTCCTCCAGTGCCTTTTGCCGTGTTAAGAAGCTGAAGGTGGAGAGCAACGTTTGGGATGTTTCCACCACTGAAGCTTATAGCTCCATAGCAGGCCAGTCAGCCTACACCTTTACCCCTGTCATGGCTGCGCCTCCCTTCGCACCATCCCTGGTCTTCCCTCCTGCAGCTCCTGGCTCCAGGGGTCAAGTGGTGGTGCGAGCAGCTGATAGCACTGGCAGTCTACCCCGTGGTTCCAGCCGGCGTGTCACTGAGCAGGCAACATCCACCTCCTATGCACATGCTGAGGCATCTTCTGAAGCAAGGGGCCACAGGCATGGACAGAAGAGAAAGATTGAGGAGGTCCCTGAAGGGAGTGGATGTGGCAGTGTCCAGATATTAGAGGAGCTCTCAGCACCTGCAGCAGCTTACTCCACTCGTACAGGTGGCGGTGGAGGAGGGGGCACAGGCCAGTCTATACCTCACTCAGCTCCAACCACCAAGAGCAGCAGCTCCAATGGTGAAGGAGATTATCAGCTAGTGCAACATGAGATCCTATGCTCCGTGTCCTGCAGCTATGAAGTGCTGGAGTTCCTAGGACGAGGCACATTTGGACAAGTGGCCAAGTGCTGGAAAAGGGGCACCAATGAGATTGTTGCTATTAAGATCTTGAAAAACCATCCATCATATGCTCGTCAGGGCCAAATTGAGGTAACTGTACATCATTTGGTTGATCATTTACTTTGATGCCTGTGTGGGTTCTCTGGCTTCCTCCCACAGTAAAAAGACATGCAGCTTAGGTTGATTGGTGACTCTAAATTGGCTGTAGGATTGAGTGTGGCTGTGTTTAGTTGTCTAAGTGTCTGGTGACCTGTCCAGGGTATACCCACCTCTCACCCAATGTCAGGTGGGTTTAGCTCCAGCCCCACCGAGACCCTTGTTAGGATAAGCGGTATAAATAATGGATGGATGGATTTTCCTGTTATGTAACATGGCAGCATTTATTGGAATCAAATGGAGCTGTTTCTCTTCAATAGGTGGGCATTCTGAACCGGCTGAGCGCAGAGAACGCAGATGAGTACAACTTTGTGCGTTCATATGAATGTTTCCAACACAAGGGTCACACCTGCCTGGTATTTGAAATGCTGGAGCAGAACCTGTATGACTTTCTCAAGCACAGCAAGTTCAGCCCACTCCCTCTACGGCACATCCGACCTATCCTGCAGCAGGTTGGCGAATGCTTTTACAAATATTTATATTTTTCTAACATTAAACTTGACATCGATTAATAGGTAATTAACAGTTAGTTACAGTGTTCTTTAGAGCTCTGATGTTAATACAAATTTAACATCTGAAAACCTCTGTTTTCATTCTTAGTGTTAGGTTTAGATTAATATTTCTGTCTTTGTATCTTTAGGTGGCTACGGCACTGATGAAGTTGAAGAGCCTGGGGCTGATTCATGCAGACCTGAAGCCTGAGAACATCATGCTGGTTGACCCCCTCAGACAGCCATATAAGGTGAAGGTCATCGACTTTGGCTCAGCAAGTCACGTGTCCAAGGCTGTCTGCTCAACCTACTTACAGTCTCGCTACTACAGGTTGGTGGCAAGAAATCCGGTTACTTTTTGAGAACGTAAAAACACCTTCCCTTGTAATCCTAGGAGCAGGAGTGGTGGCAGTTGAGCCATGTGATGACACACCTTTGTAGGTCAGGTGTATTTCTTTGGTACTAGGCTTTCAATTTTCTGTTTGCTGTCTAGGGCTCCAGAGATCATTTTGGGTCTGCCATTCTGTGAGGCCATTGACATGTGGTCTTTAGGCTGTGTGATAGCTGAGCTGTTTCTGGGCTGGCCTCTCTACCCTGGAGCGTCTGAGTATGACCAGGTCAGTACTAACATTAGTGTTGCCCATATCTTAACTAAGGAGGAAGGCTAAGATATGAGATAGAATAGGTGCTATTAATTGGTGGCAGGTCATGGAAAGAGGTGCTCTGTAGAAATTCAGATTCAATACTAGTTTGGCTTTAAGCAAAAAGATGCCAAAGTGCTGCTGAAGGAACAGGCTTGACTACAGCATGTGAGGGTACAGCAGTTAATGACTTCATTTTTATCATATCTATGGCACTTAATGTCTTGTCTCACTGTGATTCTTAAACTGGAATTCCCCCCCCCCTTGGTTCCAGATCCGATACATTTCTCAGACTCAAGGCTTACCAGCAGAGTACCTCCTGAGTGCTGGCACTAAGACCAGCCGCTTCTTCAATCGAGGTCCTGACTCTAGCTACCCACTGTGGAGGCTCAAGGTGAATAAAACTACATAAAATGCTGCTGAGCAGGCAGTAAAGAATTATCTCCAAAAAAAAACAGCTAATTAGACCTTGTGTTCTTTTTCCAGACCCCATCAGAGCATGAAATGGAGATGGGCATCAAGTCCAAGGAGGCCAGGAAGTACATCTTTAACTGTCTGGATGACATGATGCAGGTAGATGGCAAATTTTCAAATAACATTTAATACAGTGCAGTTTTTAACTCTGTAGACACACACAAACCTGGAAATCATAATAATTACACTCACCAGCCACTTTATTAGGTACACCTTTACAGGTTCACCTGAAGTCAATAAATAACATCTGAATAGGTCAAACAAATGTTCAGAGATATACGCTCACCGGCCACTTTATTAGGAACAATTATATGCACTTCAGTGCAACATTTCCACCTTAACATCTGTGTTTATGAAGCTCAAAATGTTTCAGTAAAAAATATAGAGACACCTCTGAATATAATGTAGTCCAGTCCACCTTTAACTATGACCTCAATAATAACCACATAATTTATACATGAATAAATACTCAAAACATTTTGAGCTTCATAAACACAGATGTTACGGTGGAAGTGTTGCATTGAAGTGCATATAATTGTACCTAATAAAGTGGCCGGTGAGCGTATATCTCTGAACATTTGTTTGACTTATTCAGATGTTATTTTGTGACTTCAGGTGAACCTGTCCTCTCATCTGGAGGGGACGGACATGTTAGCTGAGAAAGCCGATAGACGAGAATTTATCGATCTATTGAAGCGCATGCTCCGACTGGATGCCGACAAAAGGATCACGCCTACAAAAACTTTGGGTCACCCGTTCGTCACAATGAGCCACCTCATGGATTATCCCCACAGCTCCCAGTAAGTCTGTGTAAAGCACATATGTGTCCCTTTGGGCAAGTGTTTATCAAAATGTAATTGCTGAAATGCTGTTACTCGATCCTCTCCAGTGTGAAGTCGTGCTTCCAGAACATGGAGATCTGCAAGCGCCGGAGCTCCTATGATAGCAGTAAATCCCTGTACTCCACCAATGCAGTCCCTAGCACTGCAGCGGGCAACCTCACTGTTACCTTCAGTAGCCAACTAAACCAGCATAACCAGGCATGACCAATATCTTTCCCATAAATTATTACATGTTTGGGGACCTGTAAGTAATTTAATGTGTCTCTTAATAGGTGCCTTCTGCGGGCGGAGCGGTGCCTTTGCTGAACTACCAGCCAGCTCTGTACCAGCAAGCGACCATCAACATTCCAGGGCTGGCTCAACAGAGTGTCCCAATACCAACGCGTCCTGCTGGGCTGTGTAGCCAGACAGAACCCTTCCAGCAGACGCTCATCGTCTGCCCGCCCTCCACTATTCAAGGTAAAGCATAGCTGCATTCAGACTGAAAATAGTCAAACCTCAGTGTAGTCATGTTTCAGAATCAGATTTATTGGCCAAATATGTTGAACACAACTAATTTAACTGTGCGTTTTGTAAGGCAACAAGAAGTATGTTTAAATTTAAAAAAAGACAAATGATGAATAATGTATACACATCATGGCAGAAGAAGAACTTTCAGATAACTATATACAGTGGTTTTATTTACTAATTGTTGCACTAGGGTGTCATTTTAACCAGAAACAGCGATGATCAGGAGAATCTGCTACATGAACAATTTACACACTGAGCTCTGCTGTCACTGGCACTGCTGTGCTGCAGGGGCGGGATTTAAATCACAATGGCGGCTCACCATCATGATCCCTGTCGGCCATCGGCGATGGATGATGGCATCGTTGCATTGTCCATCTCTACTGGGGTGTCTGATGTATTCTGTTGTACAGACAACATGGGTCAACTGTTTGAAGGTGTATCAGATGCCAAGAAACCTCACAGTGGTTTATTTGAATTAGATTTTCAGTAAGGCTGTCCTCAATGAATCCTCCATGTCAATGTTTGTCCAACATCTGGACCAGCACTGATAATTGGATGAGAACCTACTGTTAAATACTACACTACTTGAATCAAAGATGTAACTGAACAGACAAACCTGGATAAGTGTTTATATCACAGTAGTCCTTGTTTTAGTTCTTTAACCAGGGATACTTCAAAGCACCTGATCATTAAGGGAAACCTGTGTTGTGCATGTGAGGATACTGAAAATAAAGTAAATGAGATGCGTGTCATCAGGATTTTGGGATTCTTCACTGACATGATTTTGTGGGATATTTTCCCAGGGCTCCAGACATCCAGTAAGAGTTCCGGTTTCCCTGTGAGGATGGAGAACTCTGTACCTATAGTACCTCAGAATCAGTCTGCTCAGTCGTTGCAGATCCAGCCAAGTATGCTCACACAGGTAAGAGCATATTGGCCAGTTTTTGACATCTGTGATGGTCCGGTGCTTTCTAAATGGCTTTATATTAATTCATGATTTAATTTTTGTCATTAAAAAGAAACGGTGCTGTTTGTTTGTAAGCTTTTCTCCCATTTTCATTTTGGATTCTCTGTCTCTGGCGTTTCGGTGGAGATGTGGTCACCTTTGTGGCAAAACTGACTCGCATGCGAGACCGGTCTAAGTTTTTTTTTTTTTCAGGCCTTACCTGCTGCTTTTGTCTCTAGAAGAGCTGTGGCCTGAGGCTTACAGGAACTTTCCTCTCTTGTGAAGTTGATACAAGGAATTACAAGGACATTTATAACCTGTTCAGACTGAAACAGTGATGCGGGTCAGAGCAGCACTGGCAGTCAGTCAGTCTGAATGGGTCACTGCATGTCACCACGCCTTCCACTCAACCAGGGCTTGAACACTGTCTGGCTTCAGTGATCTGGCCTTTGTGTCAGAGATGGAAGTTCATTTAGCAATACTGATGTTTAAATGTCATGACAGACTCCCTAAAACGAGTAAGAGGGAGAGAATAAGAAAAGATGGACAAAGGAAGTGCAGATGTATGAGAAAAAGGTAGTGTGGATGAACATATAGAGAGAGAAGTGCAAGTGAAACCTGACTATTAGTGGGTAATTTGTCATTCCATGTAGCTGGTTCAATGTAGCGTATGGAACTAGATTTCAGACTGGAGCCTCTCCTAACAGTGACAACCAGAACAGCTATCTTATCTGAATGGGTCTAAGGCAGGATGAACACTGTGAGCAAACCTGTGTCCTGTAGGAAGATTAGAGGTTGCAAGCGATCAGCTACAGTAGGAGAAGTAGTAGTATTCACCTTCAGTGATTACTGATCTGACTTTAATTTCATTCACAGCGGTTCCATACAAATTTCTTTGACGCAGTGCACATGAGCATGTTTTTGTCATCCATCCATCAGTGACCACAACTCAAGGTTGCTGCAAAAAAAAAAAAAAATCTGGCAGCATGAGTAATAGCATGTGTTTAGCACCACGCTGACAGAAACGATGTTAGGATACTTAAATGCATTTAGGCTACTTTGTTTTAAAATTAAAGCATTGGCCTGAGCGACATAGTCTGTGCTTTATTTGCTGTTTGTGTTTCTGCTGGTGTGATTTGTGTTCATGCCTCAGATTTGCTTCTAAAACTGATTGGACTCCAAGCCAAGCCTGTCTTATTCCTAGTCTGCTATCTGGGATGGTGGCCAGATGTGGAGTGCTGAAGACTCATCTGGCCTAAAAAGATAGTTAATTGCTGTTTGCTAAAATTAGGAATAATTGGCACCCACTGCGGAGTTCAGGTGTCCACACGGCCAGTGGAACCAGCAGGTTTTATCCGCTGTGTCCCTTCATGTAAATCAGATACAACCTTCAAGGACATTACTTGTCATCCTGTCCTAACACTGCCCTCCCCTATCCTCCCTCCCTCCTCCAGGGTTCCTGCACACCCCTGATGGTGGCCACCCTACACCCATCCTCAGCAGGCATAGCCCCCCAGTATTCTCTCCCCCTCGGGCTGGGCACTGGGGTGGGCCGTCCCACCCTCCTGGAGCACACAGCCACAGTGCTGGTAAAACAATGATGACATCCCTGAAGAAAGACTTGCTCACTCCCTCTACCACTAACAATGCCATTTTTCTCCTGCCCCACTCTCCCTTTCCTTTTGTTTGCAATTTTTCCTCTCTCTCTGTTCCACACATTGTATGGGGCTAGTCTTTAATTATTCATATTTCTACATTCCCCCTCTTCTTGTGCAGATTGTATTGGTTGTCAAAATCTCTGTCGGTTGATGCTCATTAAATCAAACTGCTTTTTTCGGTCTGGCATCACTTATATCCTTCTTGGTATTCTTTTAATTTTTTTTTTTTTTTTTTATTCCTCCTTGTGACATTTGATCAGATTTGAACAAATTTCCCCTCCATAGGACACATCATTCCCTCCCCCACAGTTTTTCCCCAGGTGTGCTGAGGGCATGGAGCGCATGTGTTGCTGAGTTGGTCTGCGCTTTGCTTGCAGCTTCTCTTGTACTGTCCTTCCTTGGTTTCAGCAGAGGAGCTACAGCTATAAAGCTCACTACAGCCAATCGCCAGCAGCCTGACTGACACACACCTTTGGTTTCAGCCCCAGAACATGTGGCATGCCTTTTCCCAAGACAGCTTATCAGCAGACTGTTTGGCATCAGTGAACTCGACTAATCTCTTTCTTCAAGTGCTTCTTCTTTAACAGGCACCATGGTTCTGTGTATACTTAGCTTGATACCTGATCTGACTGTTTACAGTGCTTCATTGTCCGCACCTTGCATGATATCATCTTGTGGATTTGATGCAGGGCTACGCTATAATGAGGGAATGGCTTGGGAAAGGTTGCTCGCTTACCTAGCTTTGTGCTTTTGCCTGTAGAAGCGATTGGCCATTGATTTGCCTCTTCGTCTTCAGTTCTTGGGTTTATTTCTTAGCATGGCTCAGTTTGTGCAGCCCATTCCAGCAATCAAAGAATTTGTCGATTTGTATATAGCTCATCTGTGATAATACATGTACTGATGTGGGTGTCTGTTCCTCTCAGCAGGCCTGGCCCACTGGCACCCAACAGATTCTCATCCCATCTTCATGGCAGCAGGTCCCAGGCGTGGCCATCCACAGCTCCAGCCACCAGTCGAATGTCACAGAATCTCCACTGGAAACGCTTCACTCAGATGCTGCCACGCAGCAGGGACACAGCTGGAGGTGGGTCGGCCACTGTCTGACTCCACATTTACACAGACACAGTTTTGTCATTTTAGCGAGACTGTCTGCCATTGTTTTTAAAATGGCATATTTCACAGGTAGTTGCTATCAGAGAGAAGTAATATAAACGTTTTTGATGATTAACAGTATATCTAGCATGTCTTTGAGCAATATGGCCACTCACTGTCATGAGTCTCATCAGAATAGTAAGCTGTCCCTTGTCTTCAAGTTTTCATTTTGCCAGTGGTGTCCACTACTAATATGTGTGATCTTTGACCCTTCTAGGAGCACAACCCAAGCCAAAATTCAGC